>NW_021163339.1:0-50000 GCF_004324835.1 Dendronephthya gigantea | reverse complement strand
TCTTCCTGCTTTTGCAAACCACAGTTTTAGCCATTTATCACGTGCCATACAAAACATAAAAATATCCAAAAAACGAGTTGACATAAACCGCCAAACAATATCCCTGGTTAGGAACTTCGATATGGCTAGGTCTACAAGAAACAACCCGGGCAAATTTTACATTCATGATGATTCAATCAAATCTCAGGAATCTAAGAATATCCATGCAATATTTTTACGATCTCCACATCCCTTGCATATCCGTGATTTCTGGCATTGAAATTTTAAAAATTTTCAACGATTTTAACCGACCCTTGATCAGACTATTGTCTTTTTTCACCATGTTTAGGGTTTTGTGCCGTTGGGATTAAAAATGTTTATATTCACAAGTAAAGTTTCTTTTTAACTAAACTCACTATTCAATGTCTTTAGGTCCGTGTTTTCAAATGAATCTGTCAAACAATACCACTGCCATGCATAATTATACAGGTGAATTCGAAATAGAAATGGCCTATTGGATGAGCAGTGATTGGGAAAAATTTATGTTCCGAATTAAGTTATCAGCAAAGGTTCTGATAATTTTTTTCGGTATAACCACCATTCTTGGAAATACAGTAGTGTTGGTTGCCACTTGGAAGGAAAAATGTCTTCATCAACCTAGTAAATATTTCATTGCTTATTTGGCTGCAGCTGATCTCTTGGTTGGTATATTTGTCGCACCAGTTACTGTCTATCAACTTTATCTTGACAGATATACATCCGCAATATCCATTCATCTTTGTCGTTCCATGGTGTGGATGGACACTTTCGCGTTCACGATATCCATTTCAACCCTGACGTTCATCAGTTTCGACCGATATCTGAAAATAGCCAAACCATTTCGGTATAGATCGCAAATGACAACAGCAACATCGCTGAAAGTTATTTTCATGATTGCTTTCATTGCGATTGCTCTTTCTACCTTCTCTGCCACGTCTTATTCAGGAAGCTCCGGGTTCATTGTAACTGATTCCATGATGTGTCCGGCTGATCGCAACAAAGAAAACATTTTTTACGTTTGTTTGTCAGTTGGTGCCTTTTTCGTCCCTTCCACGGTGATACTGATAATGTACGTTTCCATTTTCCTTGTTGCTCGTAAGCGACGAGAGATGCTACGAAATGGAGTGCTGGGTCAGACATTCCACAACCAGAATATGCGAATAAGTACCATTCGTCAGGATCTAAAAGTTATTCAAATGTTGTTCATTGTCGTGGGAATGTTCATATTTTGCTGGGGTCCCTTCTTCATTTGGGCGATGTTGGAAAGTTTTTACCCAATTTTTGCCGATAACGACAATAACTCGTTGAGCTACTGGTATCGGATGGAAATACTCATTGCTACAATCCACACTCTTCCATTCCTCAACAGTGTTATTAATCCAGTAATTTACGCCTGGATGGACCAAACATACAGAAAATCCTTTAAGCATATTTTCCAAAGAAAACGTACCCCAACGCCCAAGACAGTTGCTACCGAGCACAGTACACATATTTCTTCTGTGTAAGTACATAAGTTTAACAAAGGTCCAATAAAAAATAATTGATATAAAATATAAATGTACTCATGGCCGCATTTCGCCTTTTTCATAAAGATAAAGTTAAGGTAGCTACCTACCTTTTCCTCGAATTGTTGAATCCTCATTTCTACAAGGATATTAAATTCCATAGTATTGGACTATCGTAACGTTATGAAATTTGTGATATTTAGGGAAAAGTAACATTAGATACTGAATGTATTTTACGACGATAGATATTTTTCTGAGCGTGGAAGCACTGTAGTCATAGAAACTCGCAACGGCCGTATTTGTAATAAATATATTTATTTAAATAATGTAAAATGACAAGTACGAAAATTTGATATGTACAAAAAAGGAAAACACAAGTGTGGTGGAGAAGTCCAAATAGTAACCATAAGTCTTGTAAAAACTTTAGGCTACCTCATAATATCATAACACTATCAAGCAAAAGCACTTTAGCTTAAAATGACTTTAGCTTAGATTGCAAACTATAGAACTAGATAATGAATTACGTATATCAAGATTCAACGTCTTAAAGAATATTGGACCATGATAATTAACAGAAAATAAACGAATGTTTGTCCGACAGTAAGGGACAGTAAATGATCTAGATTGATGAGTATTGTAATTATGAATTGGACTTACGGTTAGGAGTGGAAATTCAAAACAAACAGGAAGCAATTTACGTTGGTATTGATACATAAACTATCCGATATTAAATAAATAAATATTTTCAATCTATGTGGGTTGGGGGTTTGGATGGTACGTGGTATGTGAGAAAAGAAGTATGGAAATATTTTTTGGGGCGTGGATGCACTGTAGTCATAGCAACTCGAAACGGCCGTATATTTTCAAGGCATCAAAGTTTACCCTCATATTTTTGTGAAAAAAAATAGCAAAAATAGGACAAGATTCTTAACTTTTTCGGGGAGTTAAATTAGTCATCAATAGTCAGCGTTATGGTAAATGGTTTTAAATTATTAATTACCATGAAATATAATAACATCAGACGTCTCATACAACTTCTGAAGCCTTATGTTACACCTCGACTGATTTTTGAACGCGACAATTTTCTTTTTCTAATGAGGAAAATTGAGTTTATAAATCCGGCATGACAAAGCAACCAAACCCTGGCACCTGGGCAACTGAAGGCCAAGTTCAAGGAGAATTCTCTGGCATGGTGCGAGCGACAGAAGCTGGAAACGATGACCCTTGAACTTGCTGCGAAATGCTGTTGTTTAACAGGCGATGGCATAATGATCTAAGGGTAGTCACTGCAATCACGCGACTAACATAAAATTTTCGGCACTAATATCAGTCGAAATATATCTTAGAACACGCTCCAGTTTTAAAATCGTGCAGTTGCATAATAATTATCCCTATTTCAAAATAATGAATTTAAATACATTAACTCAAACTAGCGCGTGCGAAATGTTCGTTTGAATTCACATTTAAACTTGCCGAATCAATTCGATCATTCGTTCGTTTATTTTTGACGTTATGATCGTTTTGGGGGGTTGGTTTGCTTGTTCTTGAGGTGTGGTGATCGTTCTGGAGGTTTTTTGGGGGCGTTTTATCATCAATCTTATTGGCCCATTGCCATTGGGAGTCTCCATGGAGACCAAAATTCTGATCGTTCTGGAGGTTTTGTCTGATCGATCTAAAGCCTAGAGTTGTCTTTGAACCTTCTTTTCCGAAGGACGATCACCGATCATGACCGATCTGGGCCAGCGTTTTGAAGTCGAATGTAGTTCTTTTTATGGGAATTAAAGCAACAACAGAAAAACCGGTAGAGTTGTTTTGAATGCGGGCGCTTATTCATGACACTAATAACATGTAGTCGAGGAACTTTGCTATTGAGGTTTTTGACGAGTTGAGAAGTGTACTGTAATAAGGTAAATTATCCAATGTTAATGTTGATGTAAACTACACTCTGACAATACTATAAGTTCATATAAGCAATGGTCCGATATTTTAACTATGTTATTCTTAGCTGTATATATTTAACCTGGGTTTGAGTCATATATATAGTTATTAGCATATATTCGCAATCGCCCGTCAAATCGATTTAGAATTTCGAGCCTATTCATATTCTCATTTGTTGTATTGTTTATTTGCATTACCCAGATTTTTCTTGCTAGCATTGTATAGATTGTGAACTAGTATATAAATAATATGTAATTTACAGTTTGAAAGATTTAGCTATAGAAAGCTGTGAATATCAGCGAAATCATTATAATATATAAATATACAGCAATTTCGCTTTGACCAAATTCAATATCAATGTAATAAATCTGTTTTCCTACATTTCACTAGACAAGAACAATATATGAGCTGAAAATTTCTTGACAGGTCTGTGCGCGCGAAGGGGTAAATTTCTATCATTATTTAGATTTGATTGTTATGAAAACAGAACATTCCTTCTGTCACTACTACATTTAAAAGGCAAGGGTATTTTCATACAATTTGGGCCCTATATAATATAAATAATTATTATCTTACAATGGCAGGTTGATAATAATTTGTGATTTTAAGAAACCTTTCCAATGTGTCGAAAACATTTGTTTTCGGCAAGACGCGCTTCTTCGGGCGATAGATTGAAAACATTGTTTGCTACGCCATAATATGCTATATCTATTACAGTTTTTTTCATTTTATATTGGATATTTATAACTTCGAATGGTACAATGATTCAATGGACCACCATGTCTTTAACAATATCCTTCAAACTTGCACAACCTTAAAAAAATGAAACTATTCATATTTAGGATTCTAAGACCACTTGAATAACAGGACTGAACAGACCGAAGCACAGAGCTTTTCTTGATTTGCGCACAGATCACACAATCCAAGTCTGATTTTTTTACTTTTGAAACTTTGCAAAATGGACAAAATGTCAATTCAATGTCAAAATGTCAAACAATTTCATTTTTTATGGCTACGCTTCTGGTTTTATTTCACATCGTATGTTACCGCTACTTTGAAAATGCATTTTATTTTGACACATATATTTCATATAATCAATAAATTTAAAAACAAGAATTTACCACAAAGTGTCATAGTGATTTGAAGCTCCTCCTTAAGTATCTCTAAAACTTTATGCACTCCATCTTCACCCTTTATAAATATAAAAAAAACTTTGTCGTTTTTGATAGAGGCTGGTTTAAGTCAGTTTTATCAAAGACATAATGTGGGAGGGTTCGAGAAATGGACTTTAGGAATCCGAAAATATATTTAATAATATATTCATAAATATTTCCCAACGATTTCCGTCACGTGTCATTCTGTAATAACCTACAGCACTGGTATACTGATGTAGCTAAATACCTGAAAAAAATCTAAAAATCGAATGCTTCGAAAAAGGTAATTGCATGCAGTATATTACAGGTACAATTTTCTCATATTATTTTCGATTGCTTTTGTTTCATTTTACACCGACTTCTCAATGCTATTCAACGTCAAATCATTCTTGTTCGTTCATTTAATTTATGGTTTTTACCTGATAGGCAAGACCCCATAGGATCGGTCTTCCGATAAATACCGCTTTTTCTCCAAAAGCCAAGGCTTTGAAAATATCCGAACCAAACCTTGCACCACCGTCTAGATACACTTCGATATCATGGCCGACGGCAGTCACTATTGACGGTAAGACTTCAATCTAAACAGAGATATAAAGTAATTCTGCCTTCAAATAGAGTTTGAAATAGCGCAATCAATTTTTAAGATGCTCGCACATGGTATTAACATATATTTTGCTTCACAAATGATAACTTTCTCTCTTCAATCAGGGTAAAGCGGGATCCTGTAAAGTTTATAGGATATATAATTTACATAAATTATATAAATTATGAATTAATAAATTAAAAATTAACATAAAGTATGTAGTTTCATAAATTATATAATAATACATAAATTATGAATTACAGTAAATTATCATAAATTACATAATACAATTAGGACACATCGTGCATACCGTCGCGGGAACACAGTCTAGTTGTCGACCTCCATGATTTGAAACAATGATGCCATCAACACCGAATTTTACCGCTAGTTTTGCATCTTGGGCGGTAAGTATTCCTTTTAACACCACTGGTAATGATGTAATAGACTTTACCCAGGGAATGATTGTGTCCCATGTAGCTGATCGATCGTGAATTTTGTCTATAGAGCCATTACCAATCTCTAACATATCACTCGAAACGAATGCCTCCTTCACATTAGATAGTGGCGGTAAGATTAACACGGAGCGAATCTGGGAGTGTCGTTTACCACAGATTGGCATGTGAATCGTCAAAACGATGGCTTTATACCCTGCAGCCTCTGCACGTCCAATGAGGCTCGCTATAACATTTCGATCTGCTAGAATGTCTGTTTGGAACCATTTTAGTCCATCAGAGCCTGAGGCGACGTCCTCAAGCCTTGTCAACGACCAGCAACTCAGGGTCATGCATGTGTCATTTCGGGAGCTAGCTGCGGTTGAGACAATAATAATATTCATTAGCTTTTTTTAACCCTATCAGGCTATCAGGTAAATTCCATTTTCGGAAGAAACGAAATAATAATTATAAAATAACATGTATATAACGCGTGTTTTGATTGGTCGAAGCCCGTGTTTGGATCAGGCCATCCAAACACGTAAATTTAAAGTTTTAAGGAGTTTAAACTTAAATTCAGGCCTTGTCGTTGTTATTTTATAAAAGCTCGTGTTTCGCGCACTTTTCTTTCTTCTCGCAACATTCCCGCGTGTTTGGATAAGGCCATCCAAACACGGAAACTATAATATGTTTGACGCGAAATGAAAAAGCTTTATTTTTTAAGCAGGTAAAAATTATTAGTGATATTATACGTTGAAAGTTTGCTGTTTGACGTTTGCAGTTCACGTTTTCAACCGCTGGAGGTGTATTTTCACGTAGGTCATTTACCCTAGCAAATTGTCATTGTAATAGTGTCTCGTTTCATTTAAAATGGCGTCGCCTGTGGGGGCACTGGGGAGGACTCGCCCCCTCAGTTATTCTAAAGACCCCTTTTGAGATTTCTCAAAATCTGAAGAGAGAAGTGGGGGGTGTGTGCAATGATTACAATTTACAACAGCCGTGTAACTAAAGAAATTTTCGAATTAGCATTACTTTTGATCACGTAAAGAATGACATTAGAATAACATACCAGCATAGAAAGAGACATTGCGTGAAAAAATCCTGCCCTTAAGTACGGGCCAGTCCCTAGTCCCCTGTTTCAAATATTTGTGTAAGACAAAAAAAACTGATAGTTTACACTTTATGATGATCAACCATCAAAGCTTGTCAACTACTGAAACATTCAAACAATATCTAACCTCTAGCTGTCGCAAGTTCCCCGTCGGGATGCGCAAGTTTTTGCAGGCCAGTCGGTGCTATACAAAATGGTACTTCAATTTTTTTACCAAGAATCGATGTTGACATGTCAATAGCAGACACATTTCTTAGAACTCGAGGTAAAATTTTCAACCTGAGAAAACAAGTTTGAAATCTAGCTATAATATCGGTTAAAGTTACAAAGCATTCAAAACAACAACATTTTTGGCCCAGCAGGTTCAATTATCATTGCAATTTATGCAGATCTTTTTCACAGGAATACTATAAGAAGGGTTAAAATTGTCAGGCGTTCTGATTGTGATTTATACAATCGCAGTAGTTTGTTTCTAAGCGAAAGCAAGTTCTGTGAAAACCAAATAGTTCGTCATTTTTAAGTCTGTAATTTTCAACTTGTTTGCAAAGCCGACGAGAGGGGCACAAGATCAAAGATGTAAAAAGTGAACCGGACGTACTCACCCGTCACCTTGCTCGATTAACGACGTCCGCAATTACTACCTTGTACTTGCCAATAGTATTACAGAATCCCATAGTCGATCTCAAGGTCAAGTTTAGACATGGTTTACAAAAAAATGTATATTTTTTTCAAATAAAAAAGTGCAATAACTTTGCAGTGATTTTATATATTGAACCCTAGCTGTGCAGTAGTGATTTATATATAAGTGTCAATATTAGATAATTGCTATGTTTAGAAAAAAAATGATATTCTTGTCTCAACAAAGCTTAGTCTGTTCAGATGGTCTCATTCTCCAAAATGTAGGAAAGCAAATCAGAGACCGAAAAATACAGATAATTCCCTTGGGGAGGCATCACTGACCCCAAACAAACTTGTATGCTTTCTCTAACAGGGTTGAAGTTCATTGTATTTTCAATAAAATTAATATTTATTTCCAGGGGAGGTACCACTGACCCCAAACAAACTCATACATCATCAAAATAACAATTTCTAGTTAGGAACAATTTGTGCATGCCTGTCTCCCCAACTAACAATTCCTTTAAGGAAGGCCCTAGCTGTCTTGTTTAGAACGTTTAGAATATCCAAGCAATGAGTTTGCTAGTTCCTAAGCTAAATTACTCTTTGCTGACAGCTCTGTCAAACTCAAACAAGTATGAAATTGCAGTCTTACCGTTTGAAAGCTGCAGTTGATTCCGATATTGTCTGCTCGTCATTTACTGCGCAGGCGCAAAAATCATATACGGCCTGTGGTAAAAAATCTTTAGCGAAAATTTCAAAATCGCGAATACAGACTGGCTCGTGTTTCAATTTCAAGCTTTCCATTTTCCGTTGGTCTTTATATTTGCAAATTTAATAGCGAATTAATGCCTAATTATTGGATTTCTTTTCCGTTTGATTGGAAGCTCACTGAATTTTGAAACTCTCGCATTCCGGAGAATAATTTTAGTAAGTTATTGCACTACATATACATAGATGGTGTATAAATGAGCACCACTAAACATTCATGCCGGATATTCGTTTTTTATTCGAACACAAAGATCTAATATCGACTAACAAGCCAATTTTTTAAGCAGAAAGGTAATTTACATGAAAAAAAATGTGTTGCCCAGGCGATAACTGCTCGCTGAAACTTGGCAGTTGCACAGAGCGAATATGCATGCTGACAAACTCATTTATCTATAAAAACGTTTTCCATATAACTCTACAACTATTAATCTTCAGCTAATCTTCCGTCCGAAGCAGCTACTGATTAAAATCCATTCAAAGTAAAGGACCGCACCCTAGGGCGAGGACCAGAAAGCAGTTCAGTATTTCAGCTCGTTGTCTTTAATGCAGTCTGACATCCAAATGATACAACAATTGAAATCCCCTAGCTAATATTTGAAGACATAAATACAGTGACCTAACGCGCGTTCGGTAGGGTTAGGACGAGAACTAAAATAAGGTCCGCAGTCATTGTAGGCCGGAATAGATAACGAAACATCATAGTATGAGCAAAACGTGAAAACAGCGAATTAAGGGACCCCAGAGTACCAAGTATACCTCATGAAAGACACCATCCTCTGTTCGTTATGCCAATGCATGAACATCCAAGCAATTTGAATATATACATGCACGTGCATCTAGTCTAAAACTGGAGCCGGAGCAACAAGATCTTCAGGACCCCGCTTACAAAAATTGTCTTATTTCCCTAAAAAGGTATTTTTGTCTCACCAGATCTATAAGCCATCTGGCTCAATCGTTGCTGTCATGTTGTGAAAGGTGGCAAGTGGCGTAAATATAACTTATGGCACAAATGTAACTCATGCATTGTAAATATTTATTTACACTCTTAATTCGCACAATATAAGCAACCCAGTTGTGTGTCAACCCCAGATAGCTGGCTGATTATAAAACTATTAACCACGAATTGGTCTAAGATAACTTCTGATCCCTGGATATTACATACATTGCGCCTGGGTTATCGTTAGGACGTCAGGTTTTATATTTTCGGCAGTTTAAACACGAAGTATTGATTTACTTGATTTGGAAGTTAGTAAGATGTTACAAAAGATTGCTATTCGTAGATGCTGATATAGTAAGGAGGAATCCTTTCAAATCTGTTTCTCGTTCCTAAGAAGTCGGGCGAGATGCCACCCGTCATAAATTTAAAGTCTTTGAACACCGTTGTCAAGTATATATATAAAATTATATACTTTTAAAATGGAGATGAATTTGTTATGACAATAGATTTAAAAGACGCCTATATTTACCGTTCCTATATGCATGATGATTACCACAAATATTTGCGGTTATGGTAGAAGGGTCTCTATATGAATTTATTATTTTGGCTTTTGGCTTATATTGTTCACCGCGTGTTTTTATAAACAATTATTGGATGAGGTTTTTGTGATATGCAGAGTTATCAAGATCGAGGTAATGTGTAGTTGGAATTTGTTTAGCCAGCCGATTAGGTGCAATATTAGTAAAATAATCACAAAAGTGATCACCATTGGATGGGCAATTTCCTGATTATTAGATGAAAAAATTGAGGGTAATTTACTTTGTCTTTTATTTCTATTTGACATCTTTCAGAATCTGCCATGTCTTTTTGATATCAGAATTTGCAAGCTTTAATTTGGCTTCAAAATATAAACGCTTAGCTATTCGAATTGAATGGCCAATTTGTTTTTAAATTTGACATAATCTTCTTTATTTTTGTAACTAGGTTTCCTCAAATATTTATTATAAAGTTTATTCCTTCTTTTTATTGAAATTAAAAAAGATAAGCAAAATATTGGCAAGTGTCAGATATATCATTAAAAAACACGCAACTAAAAAGGCAATTATTCAGATTATATGAAAAATATCTTATCAATTAATGTGGCGTTATAATTTATAAGAAGTAATTTTGTGGGGCGTGTAATATTAATGGCGAAAACAAATTAGAATACATGATATCCATAAATTCATAAGTTAGATTATGGTTTTGACACGTCAATAAATTCAGGTTTAAGTCTCCCATTATAAAACAGATCTTATTTTCTCTCCCATTATATTTCAGGTCTGATTGGAGATCATCAATATTTTACTAAACAATAACAACAATAGCATTTTTTTCTCTAGATTTGATGATGTCTATAAACAAAGACTTATTACACTCTTTATTATTATAAGTTAAATCTTTGCGCACTTTGTAATTCAGATTGGCTGAAAGATATCCAACGCCACCACCTGTACTATTATTATATTGGTGATTATGAAAAAAGTTATAACCAGAAATTTCAAAGACGTTCTCCGAGGTTTTAAGCCAAGTTTGAGAAAGAGCAATGAAAGAGAATTTAGGATCAATATTCCCCAGAAAATAGCAAAGGGAATTAAGGTACCTTTCACAAGCTCCAAATATTGATATCATTGACATTTTGCAATTCAAATAACATATGCTTAAATTCGGCATCAGCTAGACCATGAAAGAGGAATATATCTTCCGGTAGATCAAATTATTTATAATTATAAACGTAGTTCAGAATAAATAACCACACGAAGTGTACTAAGCTTATTTAAACGGCCTTTAAACTTCTCGAAATCACTCGCTTAGCCAAATGAAATTGGTCAGGATTCATCTTCTTTCTTCAAGTAAAGCTTTTCGTATTTGGCCCAAACATATTAATTTTAAAGTTATAACTTCGTCTAAACTCTGTCTTTTTTAACTATATATCTGGGGGGGGGCAATTGCATTTGCCTCCCCAGTAACTATATTTCTGCCCACGTTTACGACACAGTATTGCTCTGAGAATTGCTGTTGATTTACTTGATAAAGAGATTATGCCCTTCCATACATCCTTCTCCACAGCCATCTTGCATGTAATGCATAATGTTCTTCGACAAATATTTCACAGTAGCGATAGATTTCATAGAATCAATCGAATAAAATGCTAGCTTTCTAAACCTCGCCACAAATCAGAAAACTTTAAATGATAGAATGATTATAGCCTAGAACGGTGTTCCTACCGCTTTATATGACCCATGCAAGGCCAGCCGTTGTATCTTTTTTCATGCAGGAAAAAAGACCGACGCAGTGCAAGGCCATGTCTTGAAACTTATAAACAAAGAGATTTTGTAGCCAATTTTTTTTCCTAAATGCTGTACTACTATAACTACAGTTAAAATTATTGTTTGCATTTAAACATATAGGATTCCTTCTGTCTCGCGCGTTCGCCAAACCTTGTCGGCTTACTTTGCGTTTCGCCTTTTTACTGCATTGCCCCCCCCCCCCAGTGAAAATTTCTTAAAAAAGGCACTGCGGTAGAACAGCTCTTTTGCTCTTTGTGTAAAACTTTCATTAATATACATCTTTTCATACGAATTTGAGAGTCCGATGTGGGATAAGTTATAAGTTTTTAAATTGCATTTAGCTTGATAAATTTTGTCTCTTGTACCTACTACGTTTTATAAACTTAGCAATCATTCGGATTCGATCCGAAATTTCAAACCTAAAATCATATAAGTAAAAATAAAAGATCTGATTTCACATTTGTACATCGTGCATGGGTGTAAATATCCAAGCGGAATTAGTACTCTCGCACCATGCTCCGCTCCGATTAATTTGAATCAATAAGTAACATTTGTAATCTGTAATAAGGGAAAACAATCAGTATAAAAACATGTTCGTGTTTTCTCCAGAGAAATGAAGGTGCATTGGATCTGTATGATTTTACAAAAGGCGATAGTTTTATTAATCATATAAATCATATAAGCAAAAATAAAATATCCATGCTAATCTCTTTACTAAGTGTTAGTCGCTAATAAAATTTCTCTAATAAGTGTTAGTCGCTGAATCCGATGATTTAGTCGGATATTGCTAATTTCAAATTCAAATCCATTAATTTCTGAAGAAAAAAATAATGATTATAATTGAACATAAAATTTGCATAGTGGGACTTAATAGTCAGCTGGCTACGCCACTGATAAACCTTAGGCATAATTACCTGTTAATTCAATAAATTTGAACGATTTTTTCACTTTCCTCTATGTTCCCAATTTAAACAAGCCCAAAGCCAAATTAGTATGGCGGTGAAAAAGCAAATTTAGGAAATCAAACCAGAAGTGAAAAGAAACAAAATCTTTATTCTGATCAATTGTCTACCTGGTGAATCCGTTATGAGCTTAAATTGTTAACACGCGCCCATTTTAAACATTACAACGTCTGCCGCAATAACAAATGAAAAATTAATGATCGTTCCTGAATGTGACATTCTAGCCCCTATTTTTAGAAGAAGTCATTTTGATCATTCGAAAACCGTTTTCGCTTTTTTCCACTAGAGGTTGAAACGGATTTTTGAACTTTTGGGACAAACGAATTCGAAAAAATTGGAAAACGAATTCGAAAATTCAAATATTTGCATTACAGTACCGACGTTACCATTCAAATGGACATATTCTGGCGAATTAGGATGAAATTTTAGCAGTGAGACATGCATGTGCATTTGAAAATTGCATACAGCATGTTTAATTGTATCATTTCAGCTGCATTTTTGCTGCATATTGAATTAGCATCCACTGCAAAACCGCACGACCTATATAAGGCAAGTTTAATTGTAAGTTACGCCAACACAATGCGAGCAATTTAAACGATAATGCCCTTATTCATTTTCACTTCTATCAGCATATCCTTATTAAACTTATGCAAGCAACATGAATGCGACGGTGGAAGAGGAAATTTATGAAATCAGTTGCAACTTTTTAGGGAATTCGCATCATATCTTTAAAAAACTTCCATCAAACAAAATTTTTCTCAATCATGTTTTTGCCATTGCTATTAATATTATGTTGATAATTCTTACAATAATACTCAATGCTGTTGCGATTTTAACGATTTGGAGATCTTTTCAACTGTACAACAAACCTTGCTACTTTATTGTTTTTATTCAGTCGATGATTGACTTAACGATTGGTATGTTGGGAATACCTCTGTTTATCATATTTATGACGAGCGGACTGGGAGGGATTTCGAACTGTTTTGTTGCAATCTTTGCACTAAAGTCGGTACTTCTACCACTTGGAATGTCAACATTCACATTGATTGTTATGACTGCAGACAGATACATTGCTCTCTTACATCCCTACGCTTACACAACCCTAGCAACAAAGAGAAAGATGTTGATATTCTTGGGTTGTGGTTCTGCGTTGGAATTTCCTTTCATTTTACGCACCTCATACAGTGTACGGACAGGTTGGGATATACCCATTGACAAAAGTTTGTCTTTCTTTTGGATTTATAGCATTTGCGTATACGAGAATATACTTGGTTGTGAGAAAGTTGACCAGTTCACAAAATCAAAATCGGCCGCGTGACATAGCCTTCGAGAAGAAAAAAACAAGAAAAACATTACTTCAAGAAATTAAGCAAGCAAGATCTTGTTTCATTGTAGTAATTTGTTTCTTTGTGTTAGCGTTTCTGCCAATGTCAATTTTTCAGCTGCTTTCAAGAAGCCTTAGCGAATTTGAGAACAGAACAATCTTAATCTGGGTTATTACGCTTCTCTTATGCTTTTCCAGTTTAGACACGGTAATTTTCTTTTGGACAAAGAAAATGTTGAAAAAAGAAGCGATCAAAATGATTAAGAAAATGTGTTTAAATAGAAATATTTAAGACCAGATGTCTTCCAAAGGATTGGCCATAGAATTTTAGTATCATAAGTTGTAGAAAATAATGATCGCGCTTCAAATCCATTACGATTTCATAAATATTCTGTTTTTTGGTAATGTACACTTTGTTAATTGTTGGAATTACTTGATATATATATATATATATATATATACCCAGCGTGTAATGGACATCCATAGATTGAAGTTGAAAGGCGATAAAAATAATTTTCATGATTTTTTAGATTTCATTATAAAAGTAGCTGGAATGAGTTCAGGGGCTTTATTTCAATTAAAGTGCATTTTTATAGCAAACATTGTAAAGATACAAATTCGTTTTTTCTTGCAATAGTGCGTTTGACGGCTATGCCCTGGGGTCCTTTTCTGTAGGCTCTGCCGATGTTAAATACATTGGAGTAAGCAGGGGCGGACGCAGCTGCCCCCTGAAATATTTAAGTTTCGCATAATTGGGCAAGTTTTTATTGAATTCTACCAGTGATTAAGTCGCGAAAGATTTGTATTCGCGACTGATAAGTAATTTTTTCACTTGGCTAATATATTTCTGAAGTCGGTTCCCTTAATAATAATTATATTTCACATGCGCCAACACTGAATGCTATCAATTTGTCTTGTTAATTTTTAGCTTTAACTGCACTGTTACATTGTTCAGTTGGGGAGTTATTATATATTATTACGAGGAAATATTTTTATATGTCGCGTAATATGTGCTCAAAACCTCAGTTATATCTTCATACAACAGCACTAAAATTTCCAGCATTAAAAATGTTTTGCAAACCTGAAAAGCATCCACAAAGTACTGTATATATTTTTTCATGTTTTTACTGCATAATCTCAATTAAAATACGATGAAAATGAAAATGTTTGTCGGGATACGCCGAGAAGAAAATGACACTTGAATCGGAGCTGCTTTTGTATTCATTTCAGTTATAATAAATTAATAATATATATTAATTTTGAGTGGTACGCCGAAAAGATTTTAGGTTTTAAGCGTTTTCCCGCCAAAATACGCGACATAATAAAAAATCTCCTGTTAAATACGTACATACAAATCAGTGAATAAAACATGTTGAAAATCCCATGATTTTGACTCCTGCGCTGACTAAGCGGAACATTTTTGCCAAAAGTCGCGAATCCAATATCCGCGAAGATCCATACATATCAACACCCAGATGCTGCTAAATAACTCTTTTCCGTGTTAAAATTGATCATTTATGCTTAAATCTTCTGCTTTAATTCGCTATATCACACCTCATGTTTAAATCTGAAGTTTAATTTCAAAATTAGCAATGTGGACGATACCATTCATATACCATCCCAAAGAGATAGTAAACTTTGGCCGGGTCCGGATCAACAGCCAATTCTCGCTGAAATTTCTCGAGATTTTTAGGTCACGTTGAAATAAAAAAACTTCGAGCATTCAACTAATCCGTAAGCTTGTAGGCTGCAGCCTGACGTCGGAAAGCGCGATAGTAGGATTATAAGCAAGCAGAAGCCGCATAATGGTGAGGGGTGCACATAATAAGGAGCTGATATTTTAAAAAAAAGCGCCCATCCGGGTAAGCCATGCAGTACAACATTAAAACAAAAATTACAAGTAAACACCTGCATTAGGGGGAGAATGTCCTTGATTTCCTTACGCTTCCAAAAGCGAGGCCATGCAAGTTCACTAATTCTTCCGCAGCAGTCGCGTATACCTTCAACCAACTGACTGGTTTGTGGGGATTAAAAAGTAGCGAAACCCTGCATGGTATCTGGGCGACTAAGCGCCAACTCAAGGAGAAATCTATGGCACGGTGTAAGCGACACTCACTGTAACTTGAAACGATGGCCCTTAAAACTTGCTGCGAAATGCTGTTGTTTGACAGCCGATGGCATAATCAAGTAATTATTTCTTGGCTTGCTATCGTTCATAGTTTTTCGCTTAAATTTTATTTTCTTTACACCTCTCCATCATGAAAAGCAACCATTTTGCATATGGCTGTCCTCATAGGGGGTAGCAATGAAAAAAAGAAATCAATCATATTAAATAAATCATATTATATACAATTGCATGATGGTAATAATTTGTATTTAGAAGAAACTTTCCCATTGTGCCGAACACATTTCTTTTTGGCAAGGCACACTCCTTGGTGCCAATATATGCTATCTTTTTGTTTTAAATGCTATTCTTGGTAAATTTATAACTTCGAATGGTACAATGATTCACGGACCACCATGTCTTTAACAATATCCTTCAAACTTGCACACCCTTAAAAAAAATGAAACTTGTCTTATTTAAGATTCTTAAGCTGCGTTTACACTTCAGGCTTAGACCTGACCCGGGCCAGGTCTAGGACAAGTCCAGCTAATATGTGCCACGTTCACACTGTCTTCGTTGTTGATGATATTGGATGGACAACATTATTGAAAAAATACTTGGAAAAACTGTTGGCCTGGATTTTGTGGTCTAGACCAGGTCCAGGCCTTGTCTAAGCCTGACAAACAACGTTCACATCTAGGCCCCTAGGCCTGGTCCAGGCCCGGTCAGGTCAAAGCACGTAGTGCAAACGCGCCTTAAGACAAATCAAATAACAACACTGACCAGACCGATGCACAAAGCTTTTCTTGATTTGCGCACATGCCACACAATGAAGCATGCAATCTACGTCTGATATTTTTACTTTTGAAAATATAGAAAATGAGATGGATAGGTCCGTCAAAAAAAATATTTATTTACATTTAATTTCTTAGCTGATTTTCTGGTTTTATTTTAAATCAGTATGTTACTGTTTCTTTGAAATGAGTGCATTTTATTTTGATACATATTTTAGATAATCAATAAATTATATCAACAGTTTACCACAAAGTGCCATGGTGATTTCAAGCTCCTCCTTAAAGATCTGTAAAACTCTGTGCACTCCTTCTTCACCCTTGATAAATATAAAAAAAAATTTCATACATTTCCACGGTTTAAGTCAGGTGTTACAACGAGGTAATGTGGGAGGTTTCGAGAAATAAACTAAGAATTCAAAAATATTTCCCCAAATATTTTTTTTCGGCTTTACGTGTCATTTTGTAATAACCTAGAGTGCTTAGGTATATGTAGCTAAATACCTCGGGGCTCGGGCTTTCGAATGAGTTCGGATTTCGAAAAATCGCGAGAATCTGCAATTTAACTCGTTGGAGGTACAATGAGTTTTAAAATATGGCGAATGAAATGCAGAAAATATTTATAAAAAACAATGTTCGACGTAGAAGAAAAAGGTAATTGCAGTAACCAACATCTTACAGGTACATTAATACCTGTTTGCCAGTCATCCTGTGGACTAGAAAATTTTATGCCCCTCTGGGGACCTGTGTCAAAAAACATGAAATCATCATAACGGGGACGCGCCGTGTGTAAACAATGTGGGGACAGTAGTTTTCTAGTGTATTCACTGTGTGGACTTTTAAAGATTCGATGTAAACAATGTGGGGACTGAGCAGTGAGGTAGACCTTCATGGAGATATATTTTTATTGACAATAAAAACTTTAATTCTTAACATGCAGTGTCTTTTTACTGTCTATCACACATGCATTTTGTCGAGTAAACATGGTTCGTTTTAATATAGCTAAACTACCTAAATATTCCTTAATAACTCTTGATAACTTTCTCTTTTTTAAACTTAAATTTTTATAGCAAAACCTAACTTCACTCCTCTATGGCACCTAAATTGCATCTTTCCGTATTACTTTGCACCTAAAACGTTGAAGCAAGGGGCATGAACTGGTCTAAGCGGGTTTTTAAAAAGAGAAATAGAATAGGGGCATTTATTTAACCTAATCGGGTGCATTCCTTTGGTTGCGTGTGCATATTGTATTGCTGGCCATTTATAGAAGGCACAGCAATATTTCATGTTAAATTGTAATGGCGCGACCTTCAACAAAATTGGTGACTATAGATAATAAAGGCGGAAAATGATGCAGAGCTCTCAGAAGCCGTTTTTCTTCAAAAATCAACCAATGAGAAGGCAGTTCCTCGTCAAGACTGCATACCCTTTTCTTTATTCCATATAACTCAGCACTGGAATAATTCTAAAATTCTGTGAAAAAAGGGTTCGTTTTTCTACCAATTGTAAATTTGAATTTTAATTTCAAGTCTGAGGTATGTTATGAGAACTTGCATGCCCTTGTTAAGAGTGAATTATAAATATGATATTGAGCATATCGCGATTTCTATTCAGGAAAACTACTTTGATAATGACTCGATCAATGATGAAGAAAATAACACGCGCAGGAAATCTTTACATATTTTGCTTCAATACGCAGAGCTCGGAAGCTTTCGTCCAATTGGATAATGCTTTTCTATGCTTTCTAAAGAACGAAGCTATGCTATTGGTTGAAACAGAAATGTATTGTAAAGTTTAGCCCATGAAAATCGTTCTTGCGAGGAGCTGCGACCCTACCCTATATTTGCTGAATCGCATCTGATATTTGTATGTGCTGGTCATTTTTCAATAAATCCGACGGGAAAGTGGCCTGCTTGAAGACAGAAAGTTTATTTATGAACATCACTTACCCATATTCCAATGACAAATGTATTCATTAGAGAATCGCAATTCGGATTTCGTCTTCCATAAATATTCTAAAAAGTAAATTGAAATACATTTAAAACAGGGATTCAAGGTTGGTACAAATTAATAATTGATACATACCGCAATAAATGGGGATTGCATGGATGGCATAGCTCGACTTTGTAATTATTTGATTTCTTAAACCTTACTGCTATTAAGTGGGAATGTGCTTTTGATGAAAAGTATCAAACGTAAATACAAACTGTACGAAAAATCCCCTGGAAGACCAAGAATGATGTACACATTCGAGGAGCAGAGAAAAGCGTTGTAAAAATGGGACGAAAACTTATGCATATATACCTCCTCAGGAAGACCCCAGAATCTCTCCCAGAATATTGTACACATTTTTGCACTCCTCCGGAAGACCCCAGAATGTTGTACACATTTTTGCACTCCTCAGAAGACCGCAGAATGTTGTACACATTTTTGCACTACTCAGGAAGACCCCAGAATGTTGTAAAAAAATTTTGCACTCATCAGGAAGACCCCAGAATGTTGTACACATTAATTTTTGCACTCCTCAGGAAGACCCCAGAATGTTGTACACATTAATTTTTGCACTCCTCAGGAAGACCCCAGAATGTTGTACACATTAATTTTTGCACTCTTCAGGAAGACCCCAGAATGTTGTACACATTAATTTCTGCACTCCTCAGAAAACCCCAGAATGTTGTACACATTATATTCTGCACTCCTCAGGAAGACCCCAGAATGTTGTACACATTAATTTTTGTACTCCTCAGGAAGACCCCAGAATGTTGTACACATTAATTTTTGCACTCCTCAGGAAGACCCCAGAATGTTGTACACATTAATTTTTGCACTCCTCAGGAAGACCCCAGAATGTTGTACACATTAATTTTTGCACTCCTCAGGAAGACCCCAGAATGTTGTACACATTAATTTTTGTATTCTTCACCCCAGAATGTTGTACACATTAATTTTTGCACTCCTTAGGAAGACCCCAGAATGTTGTACACATTAATTTTTGTATTCCTCAGGAAGACCCCAGAATGTTGCACAAATTTTTGCGCTCATCAGGAAGACCGCAGAATGTTGTACACATTAATTTTTGCGCTCATCAGGAAGACCCCAGAATGTTGTACACATTAATTTTTGCACTCCTCAGGAAGACCCCTGAATGTTGTACACATTAATTTTTGCGCTCATCTGGAAGACCCCAGAATGTTGTACACATTAATTTTTGCACTCCTCAGGAAGACCCCTGAATGTTGTACACATTAATTTTTGCGCTCATCTGGAAGACCCCAGAATGTTGTACACATTAATTTTTGCGCTCATCAGGAAGACCCTAGAATGTTGTACACATTATATTTTGCATTCTTCAGGAAGACCCCAGAATGTTGTACACATTAATTTTTGCACTCCTCAGGAAGACCCCAGAATGTTGTACACATTAATTTTTGCACTCCTCAGGAAGACCCCAGAATGTTGTACACATTAATTTTTGCACTCCTCAGGAAGACCCCAGAATGTTGTACACATTATTTTTGCACTCGTCAGGAAGACCACAGAATGTTGTACACATTAATTTTTGCACTCCTCGGGAAGACTCCAGAATGTTGTACACATTTTTTTGCACATTCATACATCAAGGGACTTCATTCAAATCTCAACAATGATTTCTAAATATTTTCTCTAACATCAATGAAGTAACACGTGTCCTATCTAAGATTCAAAATCAAACTAGTAATGAGGAAAAATGTTTTACAATTTTATACAAGCATACACTTTACTTGCATAATGCACTATTAAAACGTGTGTTGTGGGACATTTCTTCTTCCATAAATATACTAATTATTTTTTGGCGTTAACTAAGCATATCCTAAGACGCGCATATACATTTTATCCGCCGAGCGCGAGGTTGTACACCGATTTTGTAATTTAAATAAGGCAAAAATTCCTTATCAAATCCCATCAATAAGGCATAACATATATAGTCTAGCCAAGTTGCATTCACAGCGGGAAGGATGAGGAATACCGGTCCGCTGTGAATCAGGAATATACAAGATGATTTAAAAAGTGATAAAATCAAGATTAGTTACATAAAGCCTGTTTTCCACTGCACCGTATATCGTAGCGCCGTAGCGGTATTCCTTTGTATTCTTATTCCTCCAAAGCCCTTGGCTCTAGCCGAGAGCCCAGGAAAAATAATATACGCACTACTCTGCGATATATATACAGTTGAATAAGAAAACAGCTCTAATGCATCAGATTCCAGCTGTCTATTTATGACGAATATATTTACCACTTCATTAATAGACTTCTTTGTCCGGAAAAAGCAAGTCGATCCTTCTACGCAGAATCTGCAAATATAAATAAAATATATATAACAAAAAACACTTTAAGGTTTTGATAATACACGATAACGGATCGTTATTGTAGCGGGAAGTAGTTTTGTAAGTATGGAGAGGCTGGAAGGATTCTTTGCATTGTCAGCCACTCAAGGCTGGTTTTTATAAAACAAATACATGGTTCCGCGTCGTAATTCAAATGACGTATTTATTGTAGTTCTGTTTCCATATGTCGGATTTCGCATAACAATTAACGAATTACAACGAATTAAGACATGTGAATTACGATGAATTATGTTGTATGAAAACAAGCTTTCATAGCGTACCCGTGGGGAGAATCTTGTCTTTGACCCGTTGTATTTCTCGTATTTAACGTAGCTTAATGAACTGTCATATGAAGGAGTCTCAATGTTATCTCCACACCCGTCATCAGTTCGCATCAGGCGACCAAGATTTCGTGAAGCCTCTATGGAAGTTTTGGATTTCTCTGTCAGGAGATAATATCTCTTTGCCGTCGCTTCGTTGTGAGCCATAAGGCTAGCCAATTTCGCACTCATCTCTGGCTTATCGACATTAACTTTCGTCACTGCTGCTTTCCGAAACGATGTCGATGTTACTTTAACATCCACTCCAGCTTTTTTAAAGACAGATTGTACTGCCTTAGTGATGTGCACAGAATTCATAGGGTTTCCGTTCCAGGATATGAATACTGGGCCATTCATTCGGGTGGTAACATGGGCTCGCATTATGCCAACGAATATTGACAGCCACGCCTTCAGTTTTTCACTCAATACAACACGAGCTGGTCCATGAACATGTGCAGTTTTGTGCTTCTTCACTGTTATGAGGTAATAGTCATCTTGCTTTCGGATGTTTGTAAATTCCTCCATCGTCATTATGTGCTAGGACACCTGGTCGATTGGCATTGTCTATAAAGATTTGAGTGAACAGGAAATCCCTAACCAAGGTAAAACTGGATAGAGTGACAGGCGTGGACTCAGCTGAATCGGAGTATTGGCCAATGATCTTAGCCGCCTATCGAGCTGCTGCGCTTTTCTCCAACTTCCTGATGTTTGATGGTGTCAAACGATTCAGCATATCTTCTTCAAGCTTTTGCCATTTCCTTGTGCTTGATTCTCTCCTGTATGATGCAGACCACATCTTTACTTTTTCTCGCGCTGAGCTTACGTCTACCCAACCGAATTAAATTGTATCTCGTTTGTCGGACAGGACAAATGAATACTCATCAAATACGACTTGATTGTGCCAGCTTCATACTTTTTCTGTTTCACATGCATGCACACTTAAAAATGCTTGACGTATTAACTTCAGGTCAAACCGGGACTGAATGTTCTCTAAATCATTAATGGCTTTTAGCATGATATAAAGCTGAAAACCATGTTGCAAAACCGTTTTTTCATCCTTTTTGCTGCCATCAGGTGACGCCATCCACTCTTGGAACTCCATAATTATAGGTGGTAATAGAATCATGTAAGAAAACAGTAAATATTATAGTATCATGTAAGCAAACAGTCAATATTATAGAATCATGTAAGCAAACAGTCAATATTATAGAATCATGTAAGCAAACAGTCAATATTAGAGAATCAGGTAATCAAACAGGCAATATTATAGAATCATGTAAACAAACAGTCAATATTATAGAATCATGTAAGAAAACAGTCAATATTATAGAATCATGTAACACAAAAGTACAGTCAATATTATAGAATCATGTAAGAAAACAGTCAATATTATAGAATCATGTAACACAAACAGTCAATATTATAGAATCATGTAAGCAAACAGTCAATATTACAGAATCATGTAAGCAAACAGTCAATATTATAGAATCATGTAAGCAAACAGTCAATATTATAGAATCATGTAAGCAAACAGCCAATATTATAGAATCATGTAAGCAAACAGTCAATATTATAGAATCATGTACGCAAACAGTCAATAATAGAATCATGTAAGCAAACAGTCAATATTATAGAATCATGTAAACAAACAGTCAATATTATAGAATCATGTAAGCAAACAGTCAATATTATAGAATCATGCAAGCAAACAGTCAATATTATTCAATCATGTAAGCAAACAAGTCAATATTATAGAATCATGTAAGCAAACAGTCAATATTATAGAATATTGTAAGCAAATGGTCAATATTATAGAATCATGTAAGCAAACAGTCAATATTATAGAATCATGTAAGCAAACAGTCAATATTATAGAATCATGTACGCAAACAGTCAATATTATAGAATCATGTAAGCAAACAGTCAATATTATAGAATCATGTAAACAAACAGTCAATATTATAGAATCATGTAAGCAAACAGTCAATATTATAGAATCATGTAAGCAAACAGTCAATATTATAGAATCATGTAAGCAAACAGTCAATATTATAGAATCATGTAAGCAAACAGTCAATATTATAGAATCATGTAAGCAAACAGTCAATATTATAGAATCATGTAAGCAAAAAGTCAATATTATAGAATCATGTAAGCAAACAGTCAATATTATAGAATCATGTAAGCACACAGTCAATATTATAGAATCATGTAAGCAAACAGTCAATATTATAGAATCATGTAAGCAAACAGTCAATATTATAGAATCATGTACGCAAACAGTCATATTATAGAATCATGTAAGCAAACAGTCAATATTATAGAATCATGTAAGCAAACAGTCAATATTATAGAATCATGTAAGCAAACAGTCAATATATAGAATCATGTAAGCAAACAGTCAATATTATAGAATCATGTAAGCAAACAGTCAATATTATAGAATCATGTAAGCAAACAGTCAATATTATAAATCATGTAAGCAAACAGTCAATATTATAGAATCATGTAAGCAAACAGTCAATATTATAGAATCATGTAAGCAAACAGTCAATATTATAGAATCATGTAAGCAAACAGTCAATATTATAAATCATGTAAGCAAACAGTCATAATAAAATGTAAGCAAACAGTCAATATTATAGAATCATGTAAGCAAACAGTCAATATTATAGAATCATGTAAGCAAACAGTCAATATTATAGAATCATGTAAGCAAACAGGCAACATCATTAATCTCATGAAGCAAACAGTCAATATTATAGAATCATGTAAGCAAACAGTCAATATTATAGAATCATGTAAGCAAACAGTCAATATTATAGAATCATGTAAGCAAACAGTCAATATTATAGAATCATGTAAGCAAACAGTCAATATTATAAATCATGTAAGCAAACAGTCAATATTAAAGATCTGTAACAATCTATTATAGAATCAAGCAAACAGTCAATATTATAGAATCATGTAAGCAAACAGTCAATATTATATCATGTAAGCAAACAGTCAATATTATAGAATCATGTAAGCAAACAGTCAATATTATGAATCATGTAAGCAAACAGTCAATATTATAGAATCATGTAAGCAAACAGTCAATATTAAGAATCATGTAAGCAAACAGTCAATATTATAGAATCATGTAAGCAAACAAATATTATAGAATCATGTAAGCAAACAGTCATATTATAGAATCATGTAAGCAAACAGTCAATTTATAGAATCATGTAAGCAAACAGTCAATATTATGAATCATGTAAGCAAACAGTCATATTATAGAATCATGTAAGCAAACAGTCAATTATAGAATCATGTAAGCAAACAGTCAATATTATAGAATCATGTAAGCAAACAGTCAATATTATAGAATCATGTAAGCAAACAGTCAATATTATAGAATCATGTAAGCAAACAGTCAATATTATAGAATCATGTAAGCAAACAGTCAATATTATAGAATCATGTAAGCAAACAGTCAATATTATAGAATCATGTAAGCAAACACTCAATATTATAGAATCATGTAAGCAAACACTCAATATTATAGAAACATGTAAGCAAACACTCAATATTATAGAATCATGTAAGCAAACACAAGTATATATCATGTAAGCAAACAGTCAATATTATAGAATCATGTAAGCAAACAGTCAATATTATAGAATCATGTAAGCAAACAGTCAATATTATAGAATCATGTAAGCAAACAGTCAATATTATAGAATCATGTAAGCAAACAGTCAATATTATAGAATCATGTAAGCAACAGTCAATATTATAGAATCATGTAAGCAAACAGTCAATATTATAGAATCATGTAAGCAAACAGTCAATATTATAGAATCATGTAAGCAAACAGTCAATATTATAGAATCATGTAAGCAAACAGTCAATATTATAGAATCATGTAAGCAAACAGTCAATATATAGAATCATGTAAGCAAACAGTCAATATTATAGAATCATGTAAGCAAACAGTCAATATTATAGAATCATGTAAGCAAACAGTCAATATTATAGAATCATGTAAGCAAACAGTCAATATTATAGAATCATGTAAGCAAACAGTCAATATTATGAATCATGTAAGCAAACAGTCAATATTATAGAATCATGTAAGCAAACAGTCAATATTATAGAATCATGTAAGCAAACAGTCAATATTATAGAATCATGTAAGCAAACAGTCAATATTATAGAATCATGTAAGCAAACAGTCAATATTATAGAATCATGTAAGCAAACAGTCAATATTATAGAATCATGTAAGCAAACAGTCAATATTATAATCATGTAAGCAAACAGTCAATATTATAGAATCATGTAAGCAAACAGTCAATATTATAGAATCATGTAAGCAAAGTCAATATTATAGAATCATGTAAGCAAACAGTCAATATTAAGAATCATGTAAGCAAACAGTCAATATTATAGAATCATGTAAGCAAACAGTCAATATTATAGAATCATGTAAGCAAACAGTCAATATTATAGAATCATGTAAGCAAACAGTCAATATTATAGAATCATGTAAGCAAACAGTCAATATTATAGAATCATGTAAGCAAACAGTCAATATTATAGAATCATGTAAAAACAGTATATTAGAATCATGTAAGCAAACAGTCTATTATAGAATCATGTAAGCAAACAGTCAATATTATAGAATCATGTAAGCAAACAGTCAATATTATAATCATGTAAGCAAACAGTCAATATATAGAATCATGTAAGCAAACAGTATATATAGAATCATGTAAGCAAACAGTCAATATTATAATCATGTAAGCAAACAGTCAATATTATAGAATCATGTAAGCAAACAGTCAATATTATAGAATCATGTAAGCAAACAGTCAATATTATAGAATCATGTAAGCAAACAGTCAATATTATAGAATCATGTAAGCAAACAGTCAATATTATAGAATCATGTAAGCAAACAGTCATTATAGAATCATGTAAGCAAACAGTCAATATTATAGAATCATGTAAGCAAACAGTCAATATTATAGAATCATGTAAGCAAACAGTCAATATTATAGAATCATGTAAGCAAACAGTCAATATTATAGAATCATGTAAGCAAACAGTCAATATTATAGAATCATGTAAGCAAACAGTCATATTATAGAATCATGTAAGCAAACAGTCAATATTATAGAATCATGTAAGCAAACAGTCAATATTATAGAATCATGTAAGCAAACAGTCAATATTATAGAATCATGTAAGCAAACAGTCAATATTATAGAATCATGTAAGCAAACAGTCAATATTATAGAATCATGTAAGCAAAAGTCAATATTATAGAATCATGTAAGCAAACAGTCAATATTATAGAATCATGTAAGCAAACAGTCAATATTATAGAATTATGTAAGCAAACAGTCAATATTATAGAATCATGTAAGCAAACAGTCAATATTATAGAATCATGTAAGCAAACAGTCAATATTATAGAATCATGTAAGCAAACAGTCAATATTATAGAATCATGTAAGCACACAGTCAATATTATAGAATCATGTAAGCAAACAGTCAATATTATAGAATCATGTAAGCAAACAGTCAATATTATAGAATCATGTACGCAAACAGTCAATATTATAGAATCATGTAAGCAAACAGTCAATATTATAGAATCATGTAAACAAACAGTCAATATTATAGAATCATGTAAGCAAACAGTCAATATTATAGAATCATGTAAGCAAACAGTCAATATTATTCAATCATGTAAGCAAACAAGTCAATATTATAGAATCATGTAAGCAAACAGTCAATATTATAGAATATTGTAAGCAAATGGTCAATATTATAGAATCATGTAAGCAAACAGTCAATATTACAGAATCATGTACGCAAACAGTCAATATTATAGAATCATGTAAGCAAACAGTCAATATTATAGAATCATGTAAGCAAACAGTCAATATTATAGAATCATGTAAGTAAACAGTCAATATTATAGAATCATGTAAGCAAACAGTCTATATTATAGAATCATGTAAGCAAACAGTCAATATTATCGAATCATGTAAACAAACAGTTAATATTATAGAATCATGTAAGCAAACAGTCTATATTATAGAATCAGGTAAGCAAACAGTCAATATTATAGAATCATGTAAGCAAACAGTCAATATTATACAATCATGTAAGCAAACAGTCAATATTATCGAATCATGTAAGCAAACAGTCTATATTATAGAATGATGTAAGCAAACAGTCAATATTATACAATCATGTAAGCAAGCAGTCAATATTATAGAATCATCTAAGCAAACAGTCAATATTATAGAATCATGTAAGCAAACAGTCAATATTATAGAATCATGTAAGCAAACAGTCAATATTATAGAATCATGTAAGCAAACAGTCAATATTATAGAATCATGTAAGCAAACAGTCAATATTATGAATCATGTAAGCAAACAGTCAATATTATAGAATCATGTAAGCAAACAGTCAATATTATAGATCATGTAAGCAAACAGTCAATATTATAGACTCATGTAAGCAAACAGTCAATATTATAGAATCATGTAAGCAAACAGTCAATATTATAGAATCATGTAAGCAAACAGTCAATATTAAGAATCATGTAAGCAAACAGTCAATATTATAGCATGTAAGCAACAAATCAATATTATAGAATCATGTAAGCAAACAGTCAATATTATAGAATCATGTAAGCAAACAGTCAATATTATAGAATCATGTAAGCAAACAGTCAATATTATAGAATCATGTAAGCAAACAGTCAATATTATAGAATCATGTAAGCAAACAGTCAATATTATAGAATCATGTAAGGAAACAAATCAATATTATAGAATCATGTAAGCAAACAGTCAATATTATTGAATCATGTAAGCAAACAGTCAATATTATAGAATCATGTAAACAAACAGTCAATATTATAGAATCATGTAAGCAAACAGTCAATATTATAGAATCATGTAAGCAAACAGTCAATATTATTCAATCATGTAAGCAAACAAGTCAATATTATAGAATCATGTAAGCAAACAGTCAATGTTATAGAATATTGTAAGCAAATGGTCAATATTATAGAATCATGTAAGCAAACAGTCAATATTATAGAATCATGTACGCAAACAGTCAATATTATAGAATCATGTAAGCAAACAGTCAATATTATAGAATCATGTCAGCAAACAGTCAATATTATAGAATCATGTAAGCAAACAAATCAATATTATAGAACCATGTAAGCAAAAAGTCAATATTATAGAATCATGTAAGCAAACAGTCAATATTATAGAATCATGTAAGCAAACAGTCAATATTATAGAAATTGTAAGCAAACGGTCAATATTATAGAATCATGTAAGCAAACAAATCAATATTATAGAATCATGTAAGCAAACAGTCAATATTATTGAATGATGTAAGCAAACAGTCAATATTATAGAATCATGTAAGGAAACAGTAAATATTAAAGAATCATGTAAGCAAACAGTCAATATTATAGAATCATGTAAGCAAACAGTCAATATTATAGAATCATGTAAGCAAACAAATCAATATTATAGAATCATGTAAGCAAACAAGTCAATATTATAGAATCATGTAAGCAAACAAATCAATATTATAGAACCAACAAGCAAAAAGTCAATATTATAGAATTATGTAAGCAAACAGTCAATATTATAGAATATTGTAAGCAAACGGTCAATATTATTGAATCATGTGATGTAAGCAAACAGTCAATATTATAGAATCATGTAAGCAAACAAATAAATATTATAGGATCATGTAAGCAAACAGTCAATATTATAGAATATTGTAAGCAAACAGTCAATATTATAGAATCATGTGTAGATATTATAGAACAAGCTGGGATATATTTTGAATATTTTTAGTGCCATTGTGACTTGATAATTGATACCATAAAACCATAAGAAATCACAGAAGTGTGAAATTCACTGATGCACATTTGAAATTAATGTAAAGCAGTCATGCACAATGATTTTAATGTGTAGATCACAGATATATAAAATAAAACTAAAACGTAGTGTAATCGGATGCTAAACTCAGTGTAATTCCTATTCACTTGAATTTAGAAACGATCTACAATATTTCCTGTTATATTTAAGTGTTAGGTTTGACTGGCGTCTGGCGACGCCATGCTCGGCTATGATAAACAAAATAATTAAAATACTACGGGTACGATGTAGTCAAAATCGTCTTACCTTAGCTGCACACTTTTAGATACAACTAGGATCTTCCTCTGTACACGCCAAATCACAAAGATACGAAAAAAACTGAAGAAAACCACCGAAAGATACACAGTCCAAGCAACAATACTGATTAGCAAATATCGCGAGCAAACCACGCGTAAAGGGGGTCTGGAACTGGGAACGAAGAAACCATTTCTGCCTTTGCCATTTCTGCCTTCTGTCTTTGTAATTTTAATTACTAATTTTTTTTTAGAAAAGTATTGGGGATACAAGTCTATCCGAATTTTGAAAACAAAACAAAGCATATCCCCTGAGCTGTCATTAAGTAGATCAGTGAAAAGGCGGATTTCTAGTTAAAAACCAGTTCGAATCGTTTTCCGAGTTTTTAAGATATTAAAAAATAAAATAAATGAGCTTGCATTCATTGTTTCGCCCAAGAGCTTTGTTCTGATATGCAAGGTTTATAAAGGATTGCCAAAATTTCAGAAATTCTGTCGAAAAAAAATGATTTAAGAAAGAAATGGATGAATCACTCGGGTAGGCTTAAGGCAATTTTTACTGGTTTGTTAAATGCAGATTTATGAAAAACTTTGATTTTCTTGCAATAGGGATCTTTTGTAACCTTGCAGTTGGCCAAAAACAATTAAAAAATCATAGGAAGGAAATATCTGATCAGGCCCAAATTTTAATGCCTTTTATAAATAACCAACTCTGACATTCAGTCCAAATTTCGTCAAATTTTGATGAAATTTAGTAGTAGAACCACATTTCGTATATCAATTTTCAATTTCATAAAAATGGGATGTCAGCCTGGGAAAGGTTCATAATATTCCCACTTGAAAATTTGAATAAAACAGAAAAACGATAATAAAGGGTAGTGCTTATGAAGATAATCAACTAAAATGTCTTATTTAGTGTATTTATTACAATTCCATGCAAACAAATCGATATTTTATTCATTTAAGACGTAAGCACTGCACAAGGATCTTTTGTAACCTCCATTGTGTTCTTAAGGGCACAGAAACTTTTCCAGTAATGAAACTGCCCAATTTTTTCTATGAAGCACAAAATGACATGAAATTTCAATTTTTTAAAAAAAACGAAACTTTTCTGCAAAATTATCGACCAGTAATATCGTTAGAGAGAAAAGGTTACTAAAGCACCCTATTTTTCACCTAGAGAGAGAGAGAGCTCACTGGTGGCCCCATTGTCCCAATGCTCTCTCTCTCTGTCCCAGTTCACTGCTCTGTCATCTGCACTGAGCTATATTATAATTATAATACAGCTCAGTGGTCTTCTGTTTGTAAGCCTCGTGCCTCCACAACCAAAATGTTAAGATTCGGCGTATTTCGTGATAAATTGTACTTCTGACTCTTCCTTGGATAAATTAACAAGCCCTACACAATTTATATTAAATTCACAATACAATTTATATCAAATTGTGTTTTTATAACCAAATGTATGTGTTATGGCACTAGCAAATTACTTTTGTATACTCTAATATGTTCAGCAATAGCCGATATAATACTTCTTGGACAGCTGCAATGATGTCTATTGAAGCTTGTCACAAATTTTCCCTGCAATTTACCTGGATGGGTCTGGGGAGAGCATTGCATACACCATCTTCTGCATCTCTTCATTGCCCTTCACCAATTCCTGGTATCCAGCTTATCTTAGTATAAAAATCAACCAATCAGAAACCAGATCTTCGACAAAACTGAATTATCATTTCCTTCATTGCATATGACTTCGACACTCATGATCTCAGATCAGCTGGATATACTTTAGTTCATCCCATTCATCCCATTCCCTAGTCACAATCCCTGTCACACTTACTACAACGGGTATTATTTTTCATTTTTGCCATCTTCTTAATTTCATCTGTTCCATCACTAACTTTACTTATTTCTGTCGTTTCTCACTTAGTTTTGGATGTTCGGTTTTAAGCAGATTCTTATACCTCAACACGTTATTCCTTCCATTGTCCGCTTATTCTCAAACGCGATGTCTGGACATATAAATTCTAACGTCCCATCTGGCGATCTATCCCTAGCAAACGTATGGTCCTATAATGCCAACCACTCATCGTTCCTCATTGCCTGCTGTTATTTCTATTCTTCACACCAACGAAACTGCTCTTTAAGAAGTGCTAGTTTCCAGCAAGCCTTTATAGATATAGCTTTTGCACAACCATCGTTCCGGTCTTTATTTGCTAAAAAGCCTAGATGTCTTAACATTTTCTTATTTTTTTTGGTAAATTTTCTTAGTAAGAACATTGATGGATTTAAACTATATAGATCGGGGATGGGGCAAGGGCGTGTTCACAGCTCGCAGTGCATCCCCAATATATCTCACATTTGTTTCCTTCAGTAGCACAAACTAACACAGTGTGAAAATCAACGGCAATTAAAAATTATTGGAGAAGGTGACTCCTCGTAATATTTAGATTTAAATACAGGCAATTCTATCACTTTAAAAATTTGTTTGGTTATTGTGTTTATAACTATCGTTCATATATGGTTAGCTCTAATATCAATGCAGATTAACGTGTCCTATCTGAGATCAATCTCAAACTAGTAATGAGGATCCTAGAATGATGTGCAAATTTTTAAATGATTGGTCAATCAATTGTTCTCCCAAGAAAATATGAACTCATTTTGAAAAATTCTTAAAATTATTTTTGTTTCTTTAAAAGAGAAAGTGATTTTTTGCTGCTAAATAATTATTCACGTCTCGGAACATATCACCAAACACCCTCGATTTTGTTGTTGGTTTTTTTCAGGTATATTCACCTTGTCCTATTAAAACTTTTATTATAAAAATATCTTTTTTTATCTTAAGAAATATATTCTTGATCAATAAAAAATTTTCTTTTATATTAAAATTTTTCTCGTTATCAACTTTTCTCTAAGAAAATTTGGGCTAATGTAAGAAAATTTTCTTACACTAAAAAATTATCTCCGCGCAACACTTTTCTTATTTTAGGAATTTTTTAAGGAAAAAATTCTTAAGAAAATAATTAGGAAAATTTTCAGTATTCTAACAAAAAAAAATTTGAACTAATTTTAAAAAATTTATTCAAACTATATACAAGAAATTATCTTTAAATATTCTACTTATCTAATACATTCTTCAGAAAATATTTTTAAAAATAAGTAAGATTAATTTTCCCGATGTTTTTACAAGAAAATTTCAGAAATTTTCTTCAAATGATGAACTTTTCTATTTGAGGAGTTTTAAACGGCGTCGTCGGGTTAAGTTGCCGTTCTTTTACACTCGAATATTTACTAGTATACTTTCACATTGCAGCTGCTTTTATATCGCCGAGAAGCCGAGAAAATACCTCATTTGCGCGCGTCACAAGAATACCCACGCTACCGTGGTATGAAAAGTTATGCATATATACCTCCTTAGGAAGACCCCAGAATGTTGTACACATTTTTAACTTCTTGCAGGAAGACGTACCACAATTTTGTAAACCGTTTGCACTTCTCTGGAAAACCACAGAATGTTGTACACATTTAGCACTCATCAGGAAGACACCAGAATTAACGTTGTACACATTATTATATTGCACATGCATTATATAAATTTTATTTTTTCTTTAAGTACGGCAAGGGATTTTTTTCAAATCATAACAACGATATCGAAATATTTTCTCTAACATCAATGAAAGTGGGTAACGTGTCCTATCTGATATTCAATGTCTAACTATTAATTCAGATCCTAGAATGATGTGCACATTTTTAGATGATTGGTTAAGCAAATGTTTTCGCAAGAAAATTTGAACTCATTTTCAAAAAAATTCTTAAAATGATTTTTGTTTCTTCAAAAAAGAAAGTGATTTTTTGCTCCGTTAAATAATTATTCGCTTAAGTCTCGGTACATATCACCAAACACCCTCGATTTGGTTGTAGGGTTTGTTTTGGTATATTCACCTTGTCTTAGTAACATTTTTTTAATATAAAACAAATCTTTCTATTATCTTAAGAAATATTTTTATGAGAAATAAGAAATTTACCTTTTATTAAGAAAAATTTCTTTACAAATTTTTTTCGTTATGAGCATTTCTTTAATAAAATTTGGCCTAATGTAAGAACATTTTCTTAAACTAAGAAATTATATCTGCGGAACACTTTTCTTATTTTAGGAATATCTTTAAGGAAAAAATTTTTAAGAAAATAATTAAAAAAATTGTTATTTTCTAATAACAAAATTTGGACTAATTTCAACAAATTTATTCAAACTATATACAAGAAATTATGCTTAAATATTCTACTTATCTAATACATTCGATTCTTGAGAAAATATTTTTTTAAAAATAAGTAAATTTAATTTTCCCAATGTTTATACAAGAAAATTTAAGAAAATGTTCTTCAAATGATGAAAATTTTCCATTTAAATGAGTTTTTAGATAGATAGATAGATAGATAGATGGTTTATTGACTTAAAACTTGCAGCCTCGGCAATAGGCTCTGGCTGAAAAACCTTTAGTCTTACAAGGAATATGATCTATGTTATTAAAATCCATAAAAGTGGAGGTTCAATTGGTAAAACTATCTATTTACATTATTTAGTGTCTCAGATATATTATACGTATTTACTAGAATTGAAATTGATAAAATCGTTTTTAAATCTAATTGTTCTACAGTTTGGAACTTGAAATATTCTTTTTTCTCTCAGAGATGCCTCAGATAAATTTAATGCTGGTAATAAATGGTGTAATTTGTCTTGCGGATCATTAACAATTTGCTGAAAAAGTTTATCGGTCAAATTTTGTCTTCGATCGTACAATGACAAGAGCCCTAGTTGATTAAGTGCGTCCTCATACGAATGTTCGGGGAGGATTATTCTGCAAGCTCGGCGTTGTAATCTTTCGAGATCGTCTGACAGGTATTTTGTAAGGGAATCGTGGAATACTTCGCACGCGTATTCAGCAACCGGCCGAATACAAGTAACATAGAACAGGAGAAGATCCTTGGACGGTAACTTAGCCCGTTTCAATTGTCGCAAGAAGTATAGACGAGTTGAAATCTTCTTGCATACAGTCTCAATATGTTTATTCCATTTGAGGTTATCGGAGATGGTTAAACCGAGTAGTTTTTCACACTGGACTACTTCGATGTTTTTGTCGTTGATAATAATAGGATCAAACTCTCTCTTTACAGTTGAGAAACTTATTCGAAGTTCCTTGCATTTGGACTCTTTTAACTGCATACCATCACTTCTGGATTTTGAAGAGAATTCGTTGACATACGCTTGCATTATACTAGGTTGATCTTTATTTATGATTTCAGACATAGTTGAATCGTCTACGTATTTCCAAAGGTTCTTGTTGTCAGCAACATCAAGGTCGTCCATCATGATTAAGAAAAGCCAAGGGCCTAATTTTGTCCCCTGGGGGACACCCGCTGGCACAGCCTTCCACTCGGAAAAACAGTCATCACTAAGTTTAACTCTCTGACTGCGATCAGTGAGGAAGTCTAAGATCCAATGCAATATAGGTTTTGGGATGTTGTATTTTAACAGTTTTCGTGCGAGGATATGATGATCTATCATATCAAAAGCTTTACGAAAGTCAAAAAGCATAATTCTGATTGTAGAGCCATTTCCGTCCGTGTTTTTATTCCAAAAATGCAACATGCTGATAAGGGCATACGTAGTGCTTGAATTCGGGATGGATCCGAATTGCCTTTTATCAATTGTGGCTAGTACCGCAGGTTTTAGGTGTTGTTCAACCACGAATTCTTCGGCCAGTTTTGATAAAATAGGTGTTAATGATATTGGACGTAGGTTGTTATTAATGTCAGTTATAGGTTTCTTTTTAGGGATAGCAATAATGTCGGCCTCTTTCCAAGATTGTGGAATACGGCATTCGCGGTAAGAACTATCTAGGATATCTTTGACTGGAAGTTCCAATAAATCAGCATTCTCTTTTAACACCCATGTTGGTATTCCATCAGGGCCGTGGGCTTTCCTTGGATTAAGCGTTGACAGTTTTTTAAATACGTCTCCTGCAGCAATTGTAACAGTAGAATCATTAGCTGCGCCAAATAACAGATCTTGGTAATTCTCTGGAGTGAGAGGAGTAAATTCAGCCATTGGGGAAAGAAAAGAATCATTTATCTCGTTTGCAATATCTACTTTATCTGTTTCCGTAAGGTGTTCATCAGGTCTTAAGGCTTTAAGGATTTCTTCGTTATTTCCGCTAGTAGATTTTGCTCCACTGAGCTTCTTAACCTCATTCCACCAAGAGGATGGTTTACATTCTTTAAGATGTTGAATACTATTTTCATAATGCTTCGCACGACAACTTTTCCTTTTGCGGTTTACTTTATTTCTCAAATACTTGAATTGGGTAATATTTCCTTGGTTAAGAGCTTTCTGGCGTTTCTTAATTAATAATGATAATTTTGAGTTCATCCAGGGAGGTTCATTATACCGAGATGTAATTGAGCGCAGTGGGAGAATATAATCCAGACCAGTAGTTACAATGGTTTCCAAGAGGGAGATTTTTTCTGTGCAAGAAGGGGCTTTGTCAAACATGCTGGGAATGTCCAACAGTTCCAAATATTTACGGAATGCAAGACGGGAGCTCGGACGTAGATCTCTTTTCTTCACCACTCTTTTCTGCGCTCTTTGGAGTTGACATCGTTCTTTTGGTTTAAATTCTACAGACATATGATCAGAGAGACCGAATGGTGCATACTTTACCGGTTGATCGTAGTATTCGTAAAGATTTGTCAAGACGAGATCAAGAGTATTTCTGCCACGTGTTGGAAAATTAACAAGTTGACGTAGGTTATAGCTTAGTTTTAATCGGTTGATATTTAACTGATTAAAGTCGCCCAGAATAATAAAACCACAATTAGGATAGCATGATTCCAATGTAGAGAGACAGTTGGATAAATAATCCAGCATTGCGGAGTCGTCAGCACTTGGGGGGTGGTATAAGGTCCCGACGACCAAGCTATTAAATCTTCTCGGCAGTCTGGGCATCAGCATTTTGATCCATAACACCTCAAACAAGTCATTAGTCAAGTTTTCTATTAACTCAAAACCGATCGTATTTTCAATATAAGTACAAACGCCTCCGTGTTGGCCGTTAATTCTATCTCTGCGGATGAGGTTATATCCTTCGATATTGACTACATTGTCGTGTATATGACTCTGTAGCCAAGTCTCCACTATGCTAATGAATTGGTAGTTTCCGCGTCGCACAACATCTTGTACTTCATCAATTTTTGGGGCTAATGACATTACATTAGATAAGAGAAAAGCGGGGACATAGTGGGTGTTGTTTTGATTTGTCGAATCGATGGAATTACCGACTTGTCTGGGAGTGGGGTTCATTGGTAGGCAAGGAATTCTGATCAAGTTGGTTTTTTTGTGACGTTTAGTGGCTTCCATATGTTTAGAGGTGAATTTTGTGCGTTGGGTAACCCAAACGGGTATATTTTGGCTTGGTAGGGTGGATAGGTTCGTGTAAACACATACTCCACCACCAGGAGTACCAATACGATCCTTGCGAAACATATTGTATCCAGGAATAGAGACACAGGGGTCAGGAATTTCCGGCGATAGCCACGATTCGGTTATACAGATAACTCCCGCAGAATTCAGATCAGCAATTTGTTGGATCTCGTCAACCTTCTTAGCCAGCGCTCTTACATTTGCAGATAAAATTGTTGGGATATCGTAAATCTTTGAATGCTTTGTCTTTTTCAGACTTCGCAGAACGCCATGATTTACAGCCCTTCTATTATTCTGTGTTATACATGTAGTACGTGTAGAAATTCTAACAGGAATTTGTGACAATAAAGAGGAGGCACCTAAAGGGGGGGTGGTAGAGTAGGCATCAAAGGCATCATAGCCTACGCTAATGTCTCCATTAGTCGAGGAGGAACTGATGTTCGGGTTAGGGCTGAAACTTTGTTTAGATATTTTCGCCAAGACCGATTCTGTTCGAGCAATACCTCTTTCCAAAAAGAATTTCGGGCCGGGGTTTTGTTTGAATGATTTTGCCGAGACTGATTTTGTTCGAGCAATGCGTTCTCTCGAAAAAAATTTTGGGCTGGAGCTTTGTTTAGATGCTTTTCCCGGGACTGATTCTGTTCGGGCAATAAATTCTTCCGAAAGGGAAATTTTTGATGGTGCCTTTGATACGATCCATTCCGTCGGCAAGGTGGTTTCGAGGGTGCCTTTAAACGACTATCAATTTGCTTAGGTTGATGGTTGAATTTGGGACTATGACGAATACTTTGATATGATCCATTTCGACTGTGAGCTGATTCCGAACGTGGCTTAGGTCGGCTATCCTGCCTAGGTTGACGTTTGGGTTTAATCTGATGTTTGACGTTTATTCGACGTTGAAATACATAGTTTTGTTTGTTGCGGTAGTCTTGCAATTGTTTATCAAATTCTCCGGTTCCTGGTAGTTGTTCAATATTCATATGATTTGGACTTGACTGATTATGTTTTTCGATAGCGGCTATGTCTTCTTTGTTACTTAGTTGTTTAGATTTGTGACTTTGTTTACTACGGTACTCTTGAAGCTGATTTTCAATTCTTTCCGCTGGTGACAATTGATCCATAATCACATGATTTGAGCTTGGCCCGTAAACATCTTCAACTAATTCTACGATGCTGTTTTGTTGTACTGTAATTTGGTCGTTAGTATTTGAAACGTTAGAGCTCGGCTGGCAGGCCCTGTCTTCAATAACAACTATATCTTGCGTGGGTGATATGTTGATTTGTTTAACATTGCCAGCAGTGCTTGCCGAACCATATCGATATGAATTAATTAACTCGACTTCTTGTTTAAGGCACTTAACTTCTCGCTCTAAGAAGGCGTTTCTGAATTTTTCTTCCTCGAGATCGATTTTCAACAGAGCTATTTCATTGCTCAATTCGCATATCTTCGGTGCCAGTTCACTCCCCTGCGAATTCATTAGCGATTGCATAGAGTCCACTCTACTTTTTAAAATTTCTATGTCTAAATTAAGATTGTCTAAGCCAGCATTAAAATCAATACAACCACATTGATGTTGCTCTATATTTTCTAGCATACCCAAAGGGGAGGATGTACAAAGTTTTATTAAGCGTTCTTTCGCCTGCTTACCAACTTCTCCATTAAATGTTAGCGTATTGAGTTTGCCAGGATACCATACGACTACAAAATCAGACGTAGAAGAATCAAATCTTTTTGCATTGCCGCCTGAGAGCCACCATTTCCCATGTTGGCGAAAAGCAGATTCAACAAATACTCTCAGTAACTCATAGTTGCCGCACCATTTTATTCTTGTTCCATCATAAACAATACTTTTAGACGTTATGTACTCATTTAATTTACTAAGATCTAAACATTCACTGAGCATATCAACAGATTTATCAGAACTGTCTTTAACGTGACTATCCGCCATGTTGGACATATCATGAGACAAGGGGTCGTCATCGGGTTAAGTTGCCGTTCTTTTACACTAGAAAATAACTCTCACATTGCAGCTGCTTCTATTTCGTCGAGAAGCCGAGAAAATACCTGATTCAAAGATGAGTCGAGAAGCCGAGAAAATACCTCGCATGTCATAAGAATGGCAACGCTACCGTGGGACGAAAAGTTATGCATATATACGTCCTTAGGAAGACCCTAGAATGTTGCACACATTTTTGCACTCCTTGCAGGAAGACGTACCCCACAATTTTGTACACCTTTGCACTTCTCTGGAAGACCCCAGAATGTTGTACACATTTTTGCACTCATCACGAAGACACCAGAAAAAAAGAAAATAATTTTTTGCTGCGTTAAATAATTCTTCGCTTAAGTCTCGGTACATATCACCAAACACCCTTAAATTTGTTGTTGGTTTTTTTAGGTATATTCACCTTGTCTTAGTAACACTTTTTTAAAATAAAACAAATCTTTCTATTATCTTAAGAAATATTTCCTTGAGAAATAAGAAATTTTTTTTATATTAAGAAAAATTTCTTTACAAAATTGTTTTTGTTATGAACATTTTCTTTAAGAAAATTTGGTACAATGTAAGAAAATTTTCTTAAGCTAAGAAACTATCTCTGCGCAACACTTTTCTTATTTTAGAAATATCTTTAAGGAAAAAATTCATTCGAAAATAATTAAGAAAATTTTTATTATTCTAACAACAAAATTTGGACTAATTTTAACAAATATTTTCAAACTATATACAAGAAATTATCTTTAAATATTCTACTTATCTAATACATTCTTCAGAAAATATTTCTTAAAAATAAGTAAGTTTAATTTTCCCAACGTTTTTGCAAGAAAATTTCAGAAAATGTTCTTCAAATGATGAACTTTTTCTATTTGTAGGAGTTTTAAACGGCTCGTCATCGGGTTAAGTTACCGTTCTTTTACACTAGAATATTTTCTAGTATATACTCTTACATTGCACCTGCTTCTATATCGTCGAGAAGCCGAGAAAATACCTCATTTGCGCGCGTCACAAGAATACCCACGCTACCGTGGTATGAAAAGTTATGCATATATACCTCCTTAGGAAGACCCCAGAATGTTGTACACATTTTTAACTTCTTGCAGGAAGACGTACCACAATTTTGTAAACCGTTTGCACTTCTCTGGAAAACCACAGAATGTTGTACACATTTAGCACTCATCAGGAAGACACCAGAATTAACGTTGTACACATTATTATATTGCACATGCATTATATAAATTTTATTTTTTCTTTAAGTACGGCAAGGGATTTTGTTCAAATCATAACAACGATATCGAAATATTTTCTCTAACATCAATGAAGGTGGGTAACGTGTCCTATCTGAGATTCAATGTCTAACTATTAATTCAGATCCTAGAATGATGTGCACATTTTTAGATGATTGGTTAAGCAATTGTTTTCGGAAGGAAATTTGAACTCATTTTCAAAAAAATTCCTAAAATGATTTTTGTTTCTTTAAAAAAAAAAGTGATTTTTTGCTCCGTTAAATAATTATTCGCTTAAGTCTCGGTACATATCACCAAACACCCTCGATTTGGTTGTAGGGTTTGTTTTGGTATATTCACCTTGTTTTAGTAACATTTTTTAATATAAAACAAATCTTTCTATTATCTTAATAAATATTTTCTTGAGAAATAAGAAATTTACCTTTATTAAGAAAAATTCTTTACAAATTTTTTTTCGTTATGAGCATTTCTTTACTAAAATTTGGCCTAATGTAAGAACATTTTCTTAAACTAAGAAATTATATCTGCGGAACACTTTTCTTATTTTAGGAATATCTTTAAGGAAAAAATTCTTAAGAATAATTAAAAAAATTGTTATTATTCTAATAACAAAATTTGGACTAATTTCAACAAATTTATTCAAACTATATACAAGAAATTATGTTTAAATATTCTACTTATCTAATACATTCGATTCTTGAGAAAATATTTTTTAAAAAATAAGTGAATTTAATTTTCCCAATGTTTTTACAAGAAAATTTAAGAAAATGTTCTTCAAATGATGAAAATTTTCCATTTAAATGAGTTTTTAAGGGGTCGTCATCGGATTAAGTTGCCGTTCTTTTACACTAGAAATAATTCTCACATTGCAGCTGCTTCTATTTCGTCGAGAAGCCGAGAAAATACCTGATTCAAAGATTAGTCGAGAAGCCGAGAAAATACCTCGCACGTCATAAGAATGGCAACGCTACCGTGGGACGAAAAGTTATGCATATATACGTCCTTACGAAGACCCTAGGATGTTGCACACATTTTTGCACTCCTTGCAGGAAGACGTACCCCACAATTTTGTACACCTTTGCACTTCTCTGGAAGACCCCAGAATGTTGTACACATTTTTGCACTCATCACGAAGACACCAGAAAAAAGAAAATGATTTTTTGCTGCGTTAAATAATTCTTCGCTTAAGTCTCGGTACATATCACCAAACACCCTTAAATTTGTTGTTGGTTTTTAGGTATATTTACCTTGTCTTAGTAACACTTTTTAAAATAAAACAAATCTTTCTATTATCTTAAGAAATATTTCCTTGAGAAATAAGAAATTTTTTTTATATTAAGAAAAATTTCTTTACAAAATTGTTTTTGTTATGAACATTTTCTTTAAGAAAATTTGGTACAATGTAAGAAAATTTTCTTAAGCTAAGAAACTATCTCTGCGCAACACTTTTCTTATTTTAGAAATATCTTTATGGAAAAAATTCATACGAAAATAATTAAGAAAATTTTCATTATTCTAACAACAAAATTTGGACTAATTTTAACAAATTTATTCAAACTATATACCAGAAATTATCTTTAAATATTCTACTTATCTAATACATTCTTCAGAAAATATTTCTTAAAAATAAGTAAGTTTAATTTTCCTAACGTTTTTGCAAGAAAATTTCAGAAAATGTTCTTCAAATGATGAACTTTTTCTATTTGTAGGAGTTTTAAACGGCTCGTCGTCGGGTTAAGTTACCGTTCTTTTACACTAGAATATTTTCTAGGATATACTCTTACATTGCACCTGCTTCTATATCGTCGAGAAGCCGAGAAAATAAGAACGACAACTCTACCGTAGGAAGACCCCAGAATGTTGTGCACATTTTTGCACTTCTTGCAGGAAGACGTACCCCACAATGTTGTAAACACCCTGCATCTTTGTGGAAGACCCCAGAATGTTGTCCACATTTTGCACTCATTAGGAAGACACAAGAGTTAATGTTATACACATTTTACATTGCACATGCATTATATAAGTTTTATTTTTTTCTTAAAGTACGGCAAGAGATTTTGTTCACATCTCAACAATAATATCTAAATACTTTAATTTTCTAACGTCAATGAAGGTGGTTAACGTGTCCTATCTGAGATTCAATCCCTAACTAGTAATGAGGACCCTAGAATGATGTGCACATTTTTACATGATTGGTTACGCAATTGTTCTCGCAAGAAAATTTGAACTCATTTTGAAAAAAAATTCTTATAATGATTTTTGTTTCTTGGAAAAAGAAAGTTATTTTTTGCTGCGTTAAATAATTATTTGCTTAAGTCTCAGTACATATCATCTTTTTTAATATAAAATAAATCTTTCTATTATTTTGAGAAATATTTTCTTGAGTAATTAGAAATTTTCCTTATATATTAAGAGAACGTTCTGCACAAAATTTTTTGGTTATGAATATTTTCGTTATGAAGTTTGGGCTAATGTAAGAAGATTTTATTAAACTATGAAATCATTATCTCTGCGCAACTCTTCTTATTTTAGTAATATTTTGAAGGAAAAATTCTTGAGAAAATAATTAAGAAAATTATTATTATTCTAACAACAAAATTTGGACTAATTGTAACAAAATTTACTCAAACAAAGAAATTATCTTTAAATATTCTGCTTACCTATTATTGGCTAATTTGCATTTAATCCATACATAATGGCCTTCGAGTTTTACTATAAAATACATTGAGTGAAAATATAAAACGTCGTAACGTCAGAGCCACGGACTTGCAGCACTGTTTGCCGACCTCTAGATTGATAGAACGGCTGTTTAGAAACGTTTTGGTAACCGAATCTTTTACATCAGTATAAATATGGTTAATGAAGGTTAACACGTCCTATTTGAGATTCCATATGAAACCAGTAAAGAGGACCCCAGAATGATGTGCACATCTTTACATGATTGGACAAGCAATTATATTATTCCCCCAAAATTTGAGCTCAGTATTTTAAAAAAATTAACGGAAAATCATCTTAAGTGGATATCTTTAAAAGGCCGGTAGTCGTTTTACAAAAAAAAATTCACTCGTAGAAAGAAATTATATAAAAGCGAATATATTTGTAGAGTTGTTAAATTTGATGCCTCAGGCACGAATCCGTATGCATGGGCATTTTGTCGACGCTGGCTAAATAAGCGCAGGCTCCTTTCCAATCTTGGGTTGTAATTGATTTTGTACTGTTTATTCTAGCATTCACATCCATCTATTCCATGTAAGCACAACAAGTATTTTATGTGAAAACAAATTTATTGCAAAGTTTGACTGTATTCTTTCCATATTTTAGAATAATTTCCATAATTAAAAAATCAAGCTAAGTCCTTCAAAAAAGAGCGCCAATTCGCCGATCAATTACTTCGGTATGAAAAATTAGATTTGTCGAAAATAATAACATCCCTAATTGTTAGTTTTAACGCAATAATAATCCACTCCCAGCAGACCTCCCTTCCCTTAGTGGAGAATCCATAAAGCTGAAAAGGTAAGTAAGTAAAACTTAAAAAGTAATACGTTTTCGTTGCTGATCAGGCTTCCCACATTGCGGGCTATTTTCAGCCCACAACCAGGCGTCTCTTCGGCAATGTAATGTATTCCAATTTGTCTTGATTTTTTGTTTTCTATTGGCCCATTTTGATCGCGTGTTTTGCCCCCCTACAAAACATGTATTCTCCCCTATTTATTTTCATACTAAAGGTGGATTTCCACATATAGCGAAATCGTTCGCTAGCAAAATATTTGCAAATTTTCTTTTGAATTTTAACAGCATGAATAAATTAGTGCGACTTGACTGTTCTCAATTCAAAAGAAAATATGCAAATATTTCGCTAGCGAAGGATTTCGCTGTAAGTGGAAATCCGCCTTAGGGCCTAAAGCCCAGATTCCACGGGCGAAATTTTTAAGCGAAATGCGAAATATTTCGCTTGCTCCTTTTGAATTGTGAGCAATCAAGCAGAAGTAATGTATTCCAGTGGTCACAATTCAAAAGAAATTGGCGAAATATTTCGCATTTCGCCGAGAAAAAGCGCACGTGGAATCAGGCCCTAATTCCACGGGCGGTTTTTCTCGGCGAAATGCGAAATATTTCGCCTGTTCTTTTGAATTTCGACCACTTGAATGAATTAATTCTGCTTCATTGCTCACAATTCAAAAGAAGCAGGCGAAATATTTCGCATTTCGCTTGAAAATTTAGCCCGTGGAATTAGGGCATTAAAGGCGATTCTCCATTACGTCCGCTACGCCCGCACGGGCGAAGCGCGCTTTGTTTTTCAGGCCCGTCAGGGTCGCATGGACAGAATTTCAAAGCCCGCTTCACCCGCGCGGGAGAATCGCCTTAACTCTCCTGGCGAAGGCCCTTAAGCCAGTTTTCCACTAGCGATATTTTTCATGCGAAGCGACATTTTACTTTTGTTCCAGAGCTTTCAACTGCAACCATCTGGAACACATTGCTCAAATACAAAGGAATAAAGTTGCTTCGCGCGAAAAATATCGCTGGTGGAAAACTGCTTTAGGTTGAAACGTCGAGAAGTGTTTTGTCTATTTTTAGTATTTTAGGCAGTTGTTATACCACATTTGATGCTAAGTTGTTTGAAGACGCTGCCACGCTGCTCCCTGGTTTTCAGGTATAAGGGATGAAGGCCCGGGTTAACGGACTGAAAGCTTTGCAGTATTAAATACTTACGTGGTGTACCTACAAGCTAATTTACTTATTTGATGTTAACATGCAAACGTACAAGAATATTATGATTTTAATCTATTACTTTACTAGCCCCCAGAACAACCGATTTGCTAAAATGAGCAGCTTAATTGTTAACAAAAAAATTGTACAAACGCAATAACATTATCAGTATACACATTCCTGTCCTCTATAAAGTTAACGCCAATATGATTATTTTTTAAGCTCAAGTATGTTGTGGCAAATCAGGCCAACTTGTGGCGGTGTGGCGGATTGCGGAATTCGTCTGAATTGCAGGACGTGAATGTGAAATGGGCCCGGTCATGTCTAAAAATGTAGTAAGCTGAGTAGAATATCAGATTTATTCCTGGATAGCTATACTACAGCATGCACAATTTAATTTAATATACACCAAGAACATTAAATCCCATGCTGCCGGCAAACTCGTAATAATTAATAAATAAAGACTTTTTAATAAATTAATAAATAAAGAATTATTGACTGAATATATTTCAGTCAATAATTATATATAAGACGCGCCGACGCATATAATAGCTATAACCGTCTAAACCTTGTACCCTTGCAAGTGAATTTAAATCACGGAAATTCTCTAGGTTAAACAAAGGTGGAGTTAAAAAACAATGTGACATAAAGGCGTACTATAGCAAGTTACCTTTACGGATTCGTTAGTCAAAAGACTGAGGTTTTTTACAAAACGTCCACGCGGAGTCGCGGACTGGCTTGACTTTATAGCGACTATACCGTACAATTATTATAAGCTATTCTGAAACACATTGTAGAGACGCCAGGCTTTAATATTTTTGCAGACTACGCTAGTAATTATCAGTTTTCATACTCATTGTTTGTTTAAAACACGGCCCACAGTTTTGGCACTGAATCAGGCCAAGGTGATATTACGTCGCTGGCAGAACATTTCATCGTTCTGTTAAAAGCATATAAGTTGATGTGTGTAGAATTACGGCAAATTGTTTAGGCGTGCAGCAAATTATTTGCGTGTTTTTCATCGACACAAGTTGTAATACTGTCTGAGTAATCGGAGTCTGAGTAGTCTTCAAATTGTGTGGCAAATACAAAAGATTCCGGTTCCTTTCCCTATTTTACATTGCAAATGTGCGATTGTTTCAATTTACTGATTTAACCGTATTCCATAAATTATATAGCAGTAAAACTAAGTATATAGCTATAGTATATGCCAGTCAATATGTAATTAGTCTTATGACTACTATGCTATAGTATAGGTCATAAGTATAGGTCATACGCCAATTCATACGTAATTAGTCATCAAATAGAACTAAAATATTTGCGATTTCAAACAGAAATTATCGCAAAATCTTCATGAACTTATCCTGCGAAAAGCTTTTATATGTACTAGAAGTACTTCACATTGATGTCAAAGTTTTGCAAATTAAGATTTAGAGATCACTGATCGCATGCCATGAATGTAAAAATTGTTGTGGCAAACCAGGCCAACTTAGGATGGCGACGGAAACTCGGAAAGCGGAATGAACAGTTTTCAAACTTTCCGGCTAAATGTCCATATGCTTTTAGAGTGTCTGTTTTCCTGAAGAGGTTCGAAGGTGTAAAATTTTGCAGACTGTGTAACAAATGAACAAAATTATTATGAATATTACTAGAACTAGAATACTAGATATAATATCTTAAACATGTCTTTTCATCAATTAAAATTTTTAACACCGAGAAAAGAAGTGTCAGGGGACCTAAGCCCCTGCAATATTTCAGATATAATTACCCCTGGGCGTGGATGTTTAGAAAAAGCGCTTTCGGCGATTCTCTTTTGCAAATTGGGTTTTAGCCCGGTACACAACCCCCCCCCCGCTAATATAACTCATATTCCGCCGCTATTGGAAATGATAATACGGATTTTCCATATGGCAGAAGAGCATCTACTCAAGGCCGCGCATGACTCAGTTGTACTAAAAGCCAGAAGGACGCAAAAGTAAAATATCGTTAAAACTGCATGTGTCCAGTGACAGTTCCAATTGATGTACATGTACATTATGCACGTTTTGATTTTTAAACCTTTAAAGGAAAGGCAATTTTTGGAATTATGATAAACATCTCGATTTATTTCAATAATTTTTTAACCTATCGCAGGGAATTGCAAATTTGCTTCGCTGGGCCGGAGAGGAAAGATTAGGGGTCCTGCACTGAAAAAAATGTCACAGGCCCTGGGAAGTTACAATACTAGTCAATAGCCTTGAATATGCAAAGTATTCTCAACACAAAAAGATTGCCCTTTTCTTATAAACAAAATCTGTAAGCATGATTTCTGATGTACTTGACTGCTTGCCGAACTTTTAAAATTGAATAAATGCTTCAAAGTTGTACAGTTGAGAAGACTCAAGTGTATGCATGGTGTTGTTCGGATAAATATATGTGTTGTGACAAACCGGGCCAACTTAGGATTGCAACGGAACTCGGAATGTGGAATAACCAGATTTCATCTCCGCGAAATGAAAACGCTGTTTGGAAGAGGAAATCAACATCTGAGTAGGGTTGAGAAATCTTTTATGGCTTCAGGACCATCTACCTTAGAAAGACAGTGTTGCATTTGATTATCCATGGACGCGGGTAAGGACCGAACAAAGAATGTTATATATACGCATACCAATTTAATTAAACATGACCAATTCCGTACTGCATGCATGTTTTAATATCGACAATCTATACCGAGGAAACATTGCATTGAATGTGAACGAACTGAGTACTCTTAATACAAGGATATTGCCCAACTCATAAAACTTCAAATCAACCCAAATATTCGTATATAATGAATAATCAATATTTCTGACCAAAATTGAAGGCTGACCGTGCACATCCTATGTGGGGTTCACAATGTCATTCTGAAGGTCATATTAACACAAGTAATTCTGCCCAGCAGGTTTCTCATCAAACCGTCACCGAGCGTGCGAGACACGGTCAATTCTAAATGCGATGAAAATCACGAATCACAGAACTAATTTTTCAAGTCCTCCATTTCAGAATTTGATTGAGAAAACAAACGTGCCCGCTTTTCCCTGTTTAAGTTGTACTGTGTAAGCGCAGCAGATGAAACTCCGAGTGATGAAAAAATTTTAATTAGGTATATAATTAACCTTTCTGTCGACACTCTTATTAGCTAGGCGAACGCTTACAACTGAAGATATATGTGTGGTGAAATTTACCTTGCATGTTTCGTCTCCCACATATGGGAGCACAATTAGGGCACTTTTTGCATCACATGCATAGGTTGTTACGAATCACTGTTGGTCTGATTTTTGGGATAGTAATGCTAGGTTTTATAACTACAATTTTATGAATGTAAAACAAAAAATGCTCTGAGCCATTGAAAGAGAATATTTACGACGAATTTTACGAGGTATTTAAAACGGCAGATTCGAGAATAAATTATTATCTTTATTCTGACAAACAGTGATACGCATGCATGCAAGCCACAAAAAACAATAATAAATCTTCTATTATATACCCCATGCTTTAGATTTGGTATGTCCACTATAACCTTGACTCGTAAATATGGTGATGTTGACAGAAATACTTGATTTCAAATTTTCCACCTTTGGAATGCTCTTTGGCAATTAACATTGAAGGAGAGCCTTTTGTAATTCCGAACATATTAGTAGAGCAATCTGGACTACCAAATTCGGCTTGGGAAAATGTATGAAGAGAGCCCGCCAAAAGCTGCGTTGATTTATTTCTGCCTTTAGAGTATAATGCAATAAAATAAGTGTACTGGTAGAAAATATCACAGCTATATGTTACAGGAAAAATGTACCCCATCCACAACTTATTTGCATATGACCGTCCTCATAGGGAGATAGAAATGACAAAAAAAAGCAATAAAGAACTTTTGAAAAGATTGCATAATATATCTTACTAACACAGATCCCTCCCTCCCTTGTGGTTGTCAATATTGTGGAAACCCTGACCCCATCAAGCTTTGGCTCGAAATTCAACGCGCCTGATCACTATATGGTAAGGTCTATGGTTCAGTTTTCCAATTTTTACACAACAGCTGCAATTGTTTGGCATAATGATAAAGCATTCAAACTCTGACAAAACTTGAAAAGGGTTCTTTTTTGCGGACATTCTGTACATCTCGTGAAACGTTGAAGAAATAATCAGACCACAGGTATGTCATAAATTTGATGATACTGACAGAAATATGACAGAAACTTGATTTTGCAATTTCATCAACTTTGGAATGCTTTGTGGAATGTTTTGTTGCAAAAAAATTTAAATGATTGAACATCAGATTTGTAATTCTATATCAGGAAAGGAATTTTAATGACCACAATAAGGCGCGGGAAAATTTACAAACAAAGCCCGCCAAAACGTTCGTCGATTCGAATTCTGAGTCATATGATAGACAGCTATACATCTTGCAAAACATTGAACGAATAATCACCATTAATAATAAACACAAGCAATACTGTAACACAGCATGCCTCAGAGCGGCGTTTGTCGAGTGGAGGGCTGTACACAACATGGATTGTTCTTTAAACGACTTGACAGGCATCTTAAAAGAGTTCATCCGTCTATTACCATGGCGCAGCATCAAAAATACCAAACCCCAAGTGCCATAAGAAGGACTTGCACAAAATCCTCAGCTGACCGTCACGCAAGAAGAACCTGCCATGTACCTGGCTGTCGATATTACAATATTCCAGTTTCAAGAATCTCAGATCATTTACGCCGACGACACCGGATCAGCATCAAAGAACACGAGTCTCTCTACGTTAAAGTCTCTGCCGAAAACAATAACTGTGACCAGTCTGGCAACTCATCATTTATAAATGTTGTTTATACTCTGCCTGGCGCATGCCGCTTCTGGGAAGACGAAAATTCTCCTTGGATTGAGTTGTATGGAAATGACAAAAACCAATGAACTCAGTGTTCTGTTGACAGCGTCAGTAAATTGCTTTCCTGACAATATGGAGGCATTACCATAGACAACGGCTTTAATTTTACTTTTCTTGACAGACATTCTACAATAAAAAAGTGACAAATACATGTAGTGAAACTAATATCAATAAGTAGATATATAGCTAATATACACATGCATGGTGCAT
>NW_021163338.1:0-119765 GCF_004324835.1 Dendronephthya gigantea | reverse complement strand
TTTGATATGTTTCCAAGTCCTTATAATCGTCTTTGATATGCTGAAAACAAAAGTTACAGATGCTTTCCGTAAAACTAGAATATTTAGGATGCTACAACACCATCAATTAAATGGGAAAGCGAATAACGAAACATTATTATCAGGATAAAATGGAGTTTGCATCCAAAATATTTTTGTCCCTTATCTAATAGATATGATATTTTTTCGATTTTAAAATGCCTTGCATCAGTTAGTCAATATCGTGGAGAGAAATGGAAAATATTATGTTCTAAAAAAATAAATTGCGCTTGAAAGACCCGACTCTTTTCTCTTCCGAAGTCGTAAAACACGTCGTGACGTTGATTAAAGCATGGTTTGCTTCATGCTTGGGTTTTCCTGACATATGATGGTTCCGGTAAAACATTTTGATGCGTTTCAAAGTCCGTATAATCGTCTTTGATATGCTGAAAACAAAAGTTACACATGCTTTTCGCAAAACTAGAATATTTAGGATGATACAACACCATCAATTAAATGGGACAGCGAACAATAAACGTTATTATCAGGATAAAATGGAGTTTGCATCCAAAATATGTTTGTCCCCTATCTAAAAGATATGATATTTTTTCGATTTGAAAATGCATTGCATCAGTTAGTCAATATCGTTGAGAGAAATGGAAAATATTATCATCTAAAAAAATAAATTGCGCTTGAAAGACCCGACTCTTTTCTCTTCCGAAGTCGTAAAACACGTCGTGACGTTGATTAAAGCATGGTTTGCTTCATGCTTGGGTTTTCCTGACATATGGTTGTTCCGGTAAAACATTTTGATGCGTTTCAAAGTCCGTATAATCGTCTTTGATGTGCTGAAAACAAAAGGTACAAATGCTTTTCGCAAAGAATATTTAGGATGATACAACACCATCAATTAAATGGGACAGCGAACAATGAAACATTATTGTCAGAATAAAACGGAGTTTGCATCCAAAATATATTTGTCCCCTATCTAAGAGATATGATATTTTTTCGATTTGAAAATGCCTTGCATCAGTTAATCAATATCGTGGAGAGAAATGGAAAATATTATGTTCTAAAAAAATAAATTGCGCGTGAAAGACCTGACTCTTTTCTCTTCCGAAGTCGTGAAACACGACGTGACGTTGATTAAAGTATGGTTTGTTTCATGCTTGGGTTTTCCTGACATATGATAGTTCCGGTAAAAAATTTTGATGCGTTTCAAAGTCCTTATAATCGTCTTTGATATGCTGAAAACAAAAGTTACAGATGCTTTCCGTAAAACTAGAATATTTAGGATGCTACAACACCATCAATTAAATGGGAAAGCGAATAACGAAACATTATTATCAGGATAAAATGGAGTTTGCATCTAAAATATTTTTGTCCCTTATCTAATAGATATGATATTTTTTCGATTTTAAAATGCCTTGCATCAGTTAGTCAATATCGTGGAGAGAAATGGAAAATATTATGTTCTAAAAAAATAAATTGCGCTTGAAAGACCCGACTCTTTTCTCTTCCGAAGTCGTAAAACACGTCGTGACGTTGATTAAAGCATGGTTTGCTTCATGCTTGGGTTTTCCTGACATATGATGGTTCCGGTAAAACATTTTGATGCGTTTCAAAGTCCGTATAATCGTCTTTGATATGCTGAAAACAAAAGTTACACATGCTTTTTTCAAAACTAGAATATTTAGGATGATACAACACCATCAATTAAATGGGACAGCGAACAATGAAACATTATTATCAGGATAAAATGGAGTTTGCATCCAAAATATGTTTGTCGCCTATCTAAGAGACATGATATTTTTTGATTTGAAAATGCCTTGCATCAGTTAGTCAATATCGTGGAGAGAAATGGAAATATATATCTAAAAAAATAAATTGCGCTTGAAAGACCCGACTCTTTTCTCTTCCGAAGTCGTAAAACACGTCGTGACGTTGATTAAAGCATGGTTTGCTTCATGCTTGGGTTTTCCTGACATATGATGGTTCCGGTAAAACATTTTGATGCGTTTCAAAGTCCGTATAATCGTCTTTGATGTGCTGAAAACAAAAGGTACAAATGCTTTTCGCAAAACTAGAATATTTAGGATGATACAACACCATCAATTAAATGGGACAGCGAACAATGAAACATTATTGTCAGAATAAAACGGAGTTTGCATCCAAAATATATTTGTCCCCTATCTAAGAGATATGATATTTTTTCGATTTGAAAATGCCTTGCATCAGTTAATCAATATCGTGGAGAGAAATGGAAAATATTATGTTCTAAAAAAATAAATTGCGCGTGAAAGACCCGACTCTTTTCTCTTCCGAAGTCGTGAAACACGACGTGACGTTGATTAAAGTATGGTTTGTTTCATGCTTGGGTTTTCCTGACATATGATAGTTCCGGTAAAACATTTTGATGCGTTTCAAAGTCCGTATAATCGTCTTTGATATGCTGAAAACAAAAGTAACAGATGCTTTTCGCAAAACTAGAATATTTAGGATGATACAACACCATAAATTAAATGGGACAGCAAACAATGAAACATTATTATCAGGATAAAACTGAGTTTGTATCCAAAATATTTTTGTCCCCTATCTAAGAGATATGATATTTTTTCGATTTGAAAATGCCTTGCATCAGCTAGTCAATATCCTGGAGAGAAATAGAAAATATTATGTCTAAAAAATAAATTGCGCTTGAAACACCCGACTCTTTTCTCTTCCGAAGTCGTAAAACACGTCGTGACGTTGATTAAAGCATGGTTTGCTTCATGCTTGGGTTTTCCTGACATATGATGGTTCAGGTAAACATTTTGATGCGTTTTAAAGTCCGTATAATCGTGTTTGATATGCTGAAAACAAAAGTTACAGATGCTTTTCGCAAAACTAGAATATTTAAGATGATACAACACCATCATATAAATGGGACAGCGAACAATGAAACATTATTATCAGGATAAAATGGAGTTTGCATCCAAAATATTTTTGTTCCCTATCTAAGAGATATGATATTTTTTGATTTGAAAATGCCTTGCATCAGTTAGTCAATATCGTGGAGAGAAATGGAAAATATTATGTTCTAAAAAAATAAATCGCGCTTGAAACACACGACTCTTTTCTCTTCCGAAGTCGTAAAACACGTCGAGACGTTGATTAAAGCATGGTTTGCTTCATGCTTGGGTTTTCCTGACATATTATGGTTCCAGTAAAACATTTTGATGCGTTTCAAAGTCCGTATAATCGTCTTTATATGCTGAAAACAAAAGGTACAAATGCTTTTTGCAAAACTAGAATATTTAGGATGATACAACACCATCAATTAAATGGGACAGCGAACAATAAAACGTTATTATCAGGATAAAATGGAGTTTGCATCCAAAATATGTTTGTCCCCTATCTAAAAGATATGATATTTTTTCGATTTGAAAATGCCTTGCATCAGTTAGTCAATATCGTGGAGAGAAATGGAAAATATTATGTTCTAAAAAAATAAATTGCGCTTGAAAGACCCGACTCTTTTCTCTTCCGAAGTCGTAAAACACGTCGTGACGTTGATTAAAGCATGGTTTGCTTCATGCTTGGGTTTTCCTGACATATGATGGTTCCGGTAAAACATTTTGATGCGTTTCAAAGTCCGTACAATCGTCTTTGATGTGCTGAAAACAAAAGGTACAAATGCTTTTCGCAAAACTAGAATATTTAGGATGATACAACACCATCAATTAAATGGGACAGCGAACAATGAAACATTATTGTCAGAATAAAACGGAGTTTGCATCCAAAATATGTTTGTCCCCTATCTAAGAGATATGATATTTTTTCGATTTGAAAATGCCTTGCATCAGTTAGTCAATATCGTGGAGAGAAATGGAAAATATTATGTTTTAAAAAAATAAATTGCGCGTGAAAGACCCGACTCTTTTCTCTTCCAAAGTCGTGAAACACGTCGTGACGTTGATTAAAGTATGGTTTGTTTCATGCTTGGGTTTTCCTGAAATATGATAGTTCCGGTAAAAAATTTTGATGCGTTTCAAAGTCCTTATAATCGTCTTTGATATGCTGAAAACAAAAGTTACAGATGCTTTCGCAAAACTAGAAATTTAGGATGCTACAACACCATCAATTAAATGGGACAGCGAATAACGAAACATTATTATCAGGATAAAATGGAGTTTGCATCCAAAATATTTTTGTCCCCTATCTAAGAGATATGATATTTTTTCGATTTGAAAATGCCTTGCATCAGTTAGTCAATATCGTGGAGAGAAATGGAAAATATTATGTTCTAAAAAAATAAATTGCGCTTGAAAGACCCGACTCTTTTCTCTTCCGAAGTCGTAAAACACGTCGTGACGTTGATTAAAGCATGGTTTGCTTCATGCTTGGGTTTTCCTGACATATGATGGTTCCGGTAAAACATTTTGATGCGTTTCAAAGTCCGTATAATCGTCTTTGATATGCTAAAAACAAAAGTTACAGATGCTTTCACAAAACTAGAATACTTAGGATGATACAGCACCATCATTTAAATGGGGCAGGGAACAATGAAACATTATTATCAGGATAAAATGGAGTTTGCATCCAAAATATGTTTGTCGCCTATCTAAGAGACATGATAATTTTTCGATTTGAAAATGCCTTGCATCAGTTAGTCAATATCGTGGAGAGAAATGGAAAATATTATGTTCTAAAAAAATAAATTGCGCGTGAAAGACCCGACTCTTTCCTCTTCCAAAGTCGTGAAACACGTCGTGACGTTGATTAAAGTATGGTTTGCTTCATGCTTGGGTTTTTCTGCCATATGATGGTTCCGGTAAAAAACTTTGATGCGTTTCAAAGTCCTTATAATCGTGTTTGATATGCTGAAAACAAAAGTTACAGATGCTTCTCGCAAAACTAGAATATTTAGGATGATACCACACCATCAATTAAATGGGACAGCGAACAATGAAACATTATTATCAGGATAAAATGGAGTTTGCATCCAAAATATGTTTGTCCCCTATCTAAGAGATATGATATTTTTTCGATTTGAAAATGCCTTGCATCAGTTAGTCAATATCGTGGAGAGAAATGGAAAATATTATGTTCTAAAAAAATAAATTGCGCTTGAAAGACCCGACTCTTTTCTCTTCCGAAGTCGTAAAACACGTCGAGACGTTGATTAAAGCATGGTTTGCTTCATGCTTGGGTTTTCCTGACATATGATGGTTCCGGTAAAACATTTTGATGCGTTTCAAAGTCCGTATAATCGTCTTTGATGTGCTGAAAACAAAAGGTACAAATGCTTTTCGCAAAACTAGAATATTTAGGATGATACAACACCATCAATTAAATGGGACAGCGAACAATGAAACATTATTGTCAGAATAAAACGGAGTTTGCATCCAAAATATGTTTGTCCCCTATCTAAGAGATATGATATTTTTTCGATTTGAAAATGCCTTGCATCAGTTAGTCAATATCGTGGAGAGAAATGGAAAATATTATGTTCTAAAAAAATAAATTGCGCGTGAAAGACCCGACTCTTTTCTCTTCCGAAGTCGTGAAACACGACGTGACGTTGATTAAAGTATGGTTTGTTTCATGCTTGGGTTTTCCTGACATATGATAGTTCCGGTAAAACATTTTGATATGTTTCCAAGTCCTTATAATCGTCTTTGATATGCTGAAAACAAAAGTTACAGATGCTTTCCGTAAAACTAGAATATTTAGGATGCTACAACACCATCAATTAAATGGGAAAGCGAATAACGAAACATTATTATCAGGATAAAATGGAGTTTGCATCCAAAATATTTTTGTCCCTTATCTAATAGATATGATATTTTTTCGATTTTAAAATGCCTTGCATCAGTTAGTCAATATCGTGGAGAGAAATGGAAAATATTATGTTCTAAAAAAATAAATTGCGCTTGAAAGACCCGACTCTTTTCTCTTCCGAAGTCGTAAAACACGTCGTGACGTTGATTAAAGCATGGTTTGCTTCATGCTTGGGTTTTCCTGACATATGATGGTTCCGGTAAAACATTTTGATGCGTTTCAAAGTCCGTATAATCGTCTTTGATATGCTGAAAACAAAAGTTACAGATGCTTTTCGCAAAACTAGAATATTTAGGATGATACAACACCATCAATTAAATGGGACAGCGAACAATAAAACGTTATTATCAGGATAAAACGGAGTTTGCATCCAAAATATGTTTGTCCCTTATCTAATAGATATGATATTTTTTCGATTTTAAAATGCCTTGCATCAGTTAGTCAATATCGTGGAGAGAAATGGAAAATATTATCATCAAAAAATAAATTGCGCTTGAAAGACCCGACTCTTTTCTCTTCCGAAGTCGTAAAACACGTCGTGACGTTGATTAAAGCATGGTTTGCTTCATGCTTGGGTTTTCCTGACATATGATTGTTCCGGTAAAACATTTTGATGCGTTTCAAAGTCCGTATAATCGTCTTTGATGTGCTGAAAACAAAAGGTACAAATGCTTTTCGCAAAACTAGAATATTTAGGATGATACAACACCATCAATTAAATGGGACAGCGAACAATGAAACATTATTGTCAGAATAAAACGGAGTTTGCATCCAAAATATTTGTCCCCTATCTAAGAGATATGATATTTTTCGATTTGAAAATGCCTTGCATCAGTTATCAATATCGTGAGAGAAATGGAAAATATTATGTTCAAAAAAATAAATTGCGCGCTTGAAAGACCCGACTCTTTTCTCTTCCGAAGTCGTAAACACACGTCGTGACGTTGATTAAAGCATGGTTTGTTTCATGCTTGGGTTTTCCTGAAATATGATGGTTCAGGTAAAACATTTTGATGCGTTTTAAAGTCCGTATAATCGTCTTTCACATGTTGAAAACTAAATGTACAGATGCTTTTTCGCAAAACTAGAATATTTAGAATGATACACACCATCAATTAAATGGGACAGCGAACAATGAAACATTATTTTCAGGATAAAATGGAGTTTGCATCCAAAATATTCTTGTCCTCTATCTAAGAGGTATGATATTTTTTCGATTTGAAAATGCTTTGCATGAGTTAGTGAATATCGTGGAGAGACATTGAAAATATTATGTTCTAAAAAACTAAATTGCGCTTGAAAGAGCCGACTCTTTTCTCTTCCGAAGTCGTAAAACACGTCGTGACTTTGATTAAAGCATGGTTTGCTTTATGCTTGGGTTTTCCTGACATATGATCGTTCCGGTAAAACATTTTGATGCGTTTCCAAGTCCGTATAATCGTTTTTGATATGCTGAAAACAAAAGTTACAGATGCTTTTCGCAAAACTAGAATATTTAGGATGATACAACACCATCAATTAAATGGGACAGCGAACAATAAACTTATTATCAGGAAAATGGAGTTTGCATCCAAAATATTTTGTCCCTATCTAATAGATATGATATTTTTCGATTTAAAATGCCTTGCATCAGTTAGTCAATATCGTGGAGAGAAATGGAAAATATTATGTTCTAAAAAACTAAATTGCGCTTGAAAGACCCGACTCTTTTCTCTTCCGAAGTCGTAAAACACGTCGTGACGTTGAAAGCATGGTTTGCTTCATGCTTGGGTTTTCCTGACATATGATGGTTCCGGTAAAACATTTTGATGCGTTTCAAAGTCCGTATAATCGTCTTTGATATGCTGAAAACAAAAGTTACACATGCTTTTCGCAAAACTAGAATATTTAGGATGATACAACACCATCAATTAAATGGGACAGCGAACAATAAAACGTTATTATCAGGATAAAATGGAGTTTGCATCCAAAATATTTTGTCCCCTATCTAAAGATATGATATTTTTTCGATTTGAAAATGCTTGCATCAGTTAGTCAATATCGTGAGAGAAATGGAAAATATTATTCTAAAAAATAAATTGCGCTTGAAAGACCCGACTCTTTTCTCTTCCGAAGTCGTAAAACACGTCGTGACGTTGATTAAAGCATGGTTTGCTTCATGCTTGGGTTTTCCTGACATATGATGTTCCGGTAAAACATTTTGATGCGTTTCAAAGTCCGTATAATCGTCTTTGATGTGCTGAAAACAAAAGTACAATGCTTTTCGCAAAACTAGAATATTTAGGATGATACAACACCATCAATTAAATGGGACAGCGAACAATGAAACATTATTGTCAGAATAAAACGGAGTTTGCATCCAAAATATATTTGTCCCCTATCTAAGAGATATGATATTTTTTCGATTTGAAAATGCCTTGCATCAGTTATCAATATCGTGGAGAGAAATGGAAAATATTATGTTCAAAAAAATAAATTGCGCGTGAAAGACCCGACTCTTTTCTCTTCCGAAGTCGTGAAACACGTCGTGACGTTGATTAAAGCATGGTTTGCTTCATGCTTGGGTTTTCCTGACATATGATAGTTCCGGTAAAAATTTTGATGCTTTCAAAGTCCGTATAATCGTCTTTGATATGCTGAAAACAAAAGTTACAGATGCTTTCGCAAAACTAGAATATTTAGAATGATACAACACCATCAATTAAATGGGACAGCGAACAATGAAACATTATTATCAGGATGAAATGGAGTTTGCATCCAAAATATTTTTGTCCCCATCTAAGAGATATGATATTTTTTCGATTTGAAAATTCCTTGCATCTGTTAGTCAATATCGTGGAGAGAAATGGAAAATATTATGTTCTAAAAAATAAATTGCGCTTGAAAGACCCGACTCTTTTCTCTTCCGAAGTTGTACAACACGTCGTGACGTTGATTAAAGCATGGTTTGCTTCATGCTTGGGTTTTCCTGACATATGATGGTTCCGGTAAAACATTTTGATGCGTTTCAAAGTCCGTATAATCGTCTTTGATATGCTGAAAACAAAAGTTACAGATGCTTTTCGCAAAACTAGAATATTTACGATGATACAACACCATCAATTAAATGGGACAGCGAACAATGAAACATTATTATCGGGATAAAATAGAGTTTGCATCCAAAATATGTTTGTCCCCTATCTAAAAGATATGATATTTTTTCGATTTGAAAATGCATTGCATCAGTTAGTCAATATCGTTGAGAGAAATGGAAAATATTATGTTCTAAAAAAATAAATTGCGCTTGAAAGACCCAACTCTTTTCTCTTCCGAAGTCGTAAAACACGTCGTGACGTTGATTAAAGCATGGTTTGCTTCATGCTTGGGTTTTCCTGACATATGATGGTTCCGGTAAAACATTTTGATGCGTTTCAAAGTCCGTATAATCGTTTGATATGCTGAAAACAAAAGTACAATGCTTTTCGCAAAACTAGAATATTTAGGATGATACAACACCATCAATTAAATGGGACAGCGAACAATGAAACTTATTATCAGGATAAAATGGAGTTTGCATCCAAAATATGTTTGTCCCCTATCTAAAGATATGATATTTTTTCGATTTGAAAATGCCTTGCATCAGTTAGTCAATATCGTGGAGAGAAATGGAAAATATATGTTCTAAAAAAATAAATTGCGCTTGAAAGACCCGACTCTTTTCTCTTCCGAAGTCGTAAAACACGTCGTGACGTTGATTAAAGCATGGTTTGCTTCATGCTTGGGTTTTCCTGACATATGATGTTCCGGTAAAACATTTTGATGCGTTTCAAAGTCCGTATAATCGTCTTTGATGCTGAAAACAAAAGTACAATGCTTTTCGCAAAACTAGAATATTTAGGATGATACAACACCATCAATTAAATGGGACAGCGAACAATGAAACATTATTATCAGATAAATGGAGTTTGCATCCAAATATTTGTCCCCTATCTAAGAGATATGATATTTTTTCGATTTGAAAATGCCTTGCATCAGTTAGTCAATATCGTGGAGAGAAATGGAAAATATTATGTTCAAAAAAATAAATTGCGCTTGAAAGACCCGACTCTTTTCTCTTCCGAAGTCGTGAAACACGTCGTGACGTTGATTAAAGCATGGTTTGTTTCATGCTTGGGTTTTCCTGACATATGATGGTTCCGGTAAAAATTTTGATGCGTTTCAAAGTCCTTATAATCGTCTTTGATATGCTGAAAACAAAAGTTACAGATGCTTTCGCAAAACTAGAATATTTAGGATGATACAACACCATCAATTAAATGGGACAGCGAAAACGAAACATTATTATCAGGATAAAATGGAGTTTGCATCCAAAATATTTTTGTCCCTATCTAAGAGATATGATATTTTTTCGATTTAAAATGCCTTGCATCAGTTAGTCAATATCGTGGAGAGAAATGGAAAATATTATGTTCTAAAAAAATAAATTGCGCTTGAAAGACCCGACTCTTTCTCTTCCGAAGTCGTAAAACACGTCGTGACGTTGATTAAAGCATGGTTTGCTTCATGCTTGGGTTTTCCTGACATATGATGGTTCCGGTAAAACATTTTGATGCGTTTCAAAGTCCGTATAATCGTCTTTGATATGCTGAAAACAAAAGTTACAATGCTTTTCGCAAAACTAGAATATTTAGGATGATACAACACATCAATTAAATGGGACAGCGAACAATGAAACATTATTATCAGGATAAAATGGAGTTTGCATCCAAAATATGTTTGTCCCCTATCTAAGAGATATGATATTTTTTCGATTTGAAAATGCCTTGCATCAGTTAGTCAATATCGTGGAGAGAAATGGAAAATATTATGTTCAAAAAAATAAATTGCGCTTGAAAGACCCGACTCTTTTCTCTTCCGAAGTCGTAAAACACGTCGTGACGTTGATTAAAGCATGGTTTGCTTCATGCTTGGGTTTTCCTGACATATGATGGTTCCGGTAAAACTTTGATGCGTTTCAAAGTCCGTATAATCGTCTTTGATATGCTGAAAACAAAAGTTACAGATGCTTTCGCAAAACTAGAATATTTAGGATGATACAACACCATCAATTAAATGGGACAGCGAACAATGAAACTTATTATCAGGATAAAATGGAGTTTGCATCCAAAATATTTGTCCCCTATCTAAGAGATATGATATTTTTTCGATTTGAAAATGCCTTGCATCAGTTAGTCAATATCGTGGAGAGAAATGGAAAATATTATGTTCTAAAAAATATTGCGCTTGAAAGACCCGACTCTTTTCTCTTCCGAAGTCGTAAAACACGTCGAGACGTTGATTAAAGCATGGTTTGCTTCATGCTTGGGTTTTCCTGACATATGATGGTTCCGGTAAAACATTTTGATGCGTTTCAAAGTCCGTATAATCGTCTTTGATATGCTGAAAAAAAAAGTTACAGATGCTTTTCGCAAAACTAGAATATTTAGGATGATACAACACCATCAATTAAATGGGACAGCGAACAATGAAACATTATTCAGGATAAAATGGAGTTTGCATTCAAAATATTTTGTCCCCTATCTAAGAGATATGATATTTTTTCGATTTGAAAATGCCTTGCATCAGTTAGTCAATATCGTGGAGAGAAATGGAAAATATTATGTTCAAAAAATAAATTGCGCTTGAAAGACCCGACTCTTTTCTCTTCCGAAGTCGTAAAACACGTCGTGACGTTGATTAAAGCATGGTTTGCTTCATGCTTGGGTTTTCCTGACATATGATGGTTCCGGTAAAACATTTTGATGCGTTTCAAAGTCCGTATAATCGTTTTTGATATGCTGAAAACAAAAGTACAGATGCTTTTCGCAAAACTAGAATATTTAGGATGATACAACACCATCAATTAAATTGGACAGCGAACAATGAAACATTATTATCAGGATAAAATGGAGTTTGTGTCCAAAATATTTTTGTCCCCTATCTAAGAGATATGATATTTTTTCGATTTGAAAATGCCTTGCATCAGTTAGTCAATATCGTGGAGAGAAATGGAAAATATTATGTTCTAAAAAAATAAATTGCGCGTGAAAGACCCGACTCTTTTCTCTTCCGAAGTCGTGAAACACGTCGTGACGTTGATTAAAGTATGGTTTGCTTCATGCTTGGGTTTTCCTGACATATGATGGTTCCGGTAAAACATTTTGATGTTTCAAAGTCCGTATAATCGTCTTTGATATGCTGAAAACAAAAGTTACAGATGCTTTCGCAAAACTAGAATATTTAGGATGATACAACACCATCAATTAAATGGGACAGCGAACGAAACATTATTATCAGGATAAAATGGAGTTTGCATCCAAAATATTTTTGTCCCTATCTAAGATATGATATTTTTTCGATTTAAAATGCCTTGCATCAGTTAGTCAATATCGTGGAGAGAAATGGAAAATATTATGTTCTAAAAAAAAAATTGCGCTTGAAAGACCCGACTCTTTTCTCTTCCGAAGTCGTAAAACACGTCGTGACGTTGATTAAAGCATGGTTTGCTTCATGCTTGGGTTTTCCTGACATATGATGGTTCCGGTAAAACATTTTGATGCGTTTCAAAGTCCGTATAATCGTCTTTGATATGCTGAAAACAAAAGTTACACATGCTTTTCGCAAAACTAGAATATTTAGGATGATACAACACCATCAATTAAATGGGACAGCGAACAATAAAACATTATTATCAGGAAAAAATGGAGTTTGCATCCAAAATATTTTGTCCCCTATCTAAAGATATGATATTTTTTCGATTTGAAAATGCTTGCATCAGTTAGTCAATATCGTGAGAGAAATGGAAAATATTATCATCTAAAAAAATAAATTGCGCTTGAAAGACCCGACTCTTTTCTCTTCCGAAGTCGTAAAACACGTCGTGACGTTGATTAAAGCATGGTTTGCTTCATGCTTGGGTTTTCCTGACATATGATGTTCCGGTAAAACATTTTGATGCGTTTCAAAGTCCGTATAATCGTCTTTGATGTGCTGAAAACAAAAGGTACAAATGCTTTTCGCAAAACTAGAATATTTAGGATGATACAACACCATCAATTAAATGGGACAGCGAACAATGAAACATTATTGTCAATAAAACGGAGTTTGCATCCAAAATTATTTGTCCCCTATCTAAGAGATATATTTTTTCGATTTGAAAATGCCTTGCATCAGTTATCAATATCGTGGAGAGAAATGGAAAATATTATGTTCTAAAAAAATAAATTGCGCGTGAAAGACCCGACTCTTTTCTCTTCCGAAGTCGTGAAACACGACGTGACGTTGATTAAAGTATGGTTTTTCATGCTTGGGTTTTCCTGACATATGATAGTTCCGGTAAAAATTTTGATGCGTTTCAAAGTCCGTATAATCGTCTTTGATATGCTGAAAACAAAAGTTACAGATGCTTTCGCAAAACTAGAATATTTAGGATGATACAACACCATCAATTAAATGGGACAGCGAATAACGAAACATTATTATCAGGATAAAATGGAGTTTGCATCCAAAATATTTTTGTCCCTATCTAAGAGATATGATATTTTTTCGATTTAAAATGCCTTGCATCAGTTAGTCAATATCGTGGAGAGAAATGGAAAATATTATGTTCTAAAAAAATAAATTGCGCTTGAAAGACCCGACTCTTTTCTCTTCCGAAGTCGTAAAACACGTCGTGACGTTGATTAAAGCATGGTTTGCTTCATGCTTGGGTTTTCCTGACATATGATGGTTCCGGTAAAACATTTTGATGCGTTTCAAAGTCCGTATAATCGTCTTTGATATGCTGAAAAAAAAGTTACAGATGCTTTTCGCAAAACTAGAATATTTAGGATGATACAACACCATCAATTAAATGGGACAGCGAACAATAAAACTTATTATCAGGATAAAATGGAGTTTGCATCCAAAATATGTTTGTCCCCTATCTAAAGATATGATATTTTTTCGATTTGAAAATGCTTGCATCAGTTAGTCAATATCGTGAGAGAAATGGAAAATATTATGTTCTAAAAAATAAATTGCGCTTAAAGACCCAACTCTTTTCTCTTCCGAAGTCGTAAAACACGTCGTGACGTTGATTAAAGCATGGTTTGCTTCATGCTTGGGTTTTCCTGACATATGATGTTCCGGTAAAACATTTGATGCGTTTCAAAGTCCGTATAATCGTCTTTGATATGCTGAAAACAAAAGTACAAATGCTTTTCGCAAACTAAATATTTAGGATGATACAACACCATCAATTAAATGGGACAGCGAACAATGAAACATTATTTCAGATAAAACGGAGTTTGCATCCAAAATATATTTGTCCCCTATCTAAGAGATATGATATTTTTTCGATTTGAAAATGCCTTGCATCAGTTAATCAATATCGTGGAGAGAAATGGAAAATATTATGTTCTAAAAAAAAAATTGCGCTTGAAAGACCCGACTCTTTTCTCTTCCGAAGTCGTAAAACACGTCGTGACGTTGATTAAAGCATGGTTTGCTTCATGCTTGGGTTTTCCTGACATATGATGGTTCCGGTAAAACATTTTGATGCGTTTCAAAGTCCGTATAATCGTCTTTGATATGCTGAAAACAAAAGTTACGAATGCTTTTCGCAAAACTAGAATATTTAGGATGATAAAACACTATCAATTAAATGGGACAGCGAACAATGAAACATTATTATCAGGATAAAATGGAGTTTGCATCCAAAATTTTTGTCCCTATCTAAGAGATATGATATTTTTTCGATTTGAAAATGCCTTGCATCAGTTAGTCAATATCGTGGAGAGAAATGGAAAATATTATGTTCTAAAAAAATAAATTGCGCGTGAAAGACCCGACTCTTTCCTCTTCCAAAGTCGTGAAACACGTCGTGACGTTGATTAAAGTATGGTTTGCTTCATGCTTGGGTTTTTCTGCCATATGATGGTTCCGGTAAAAAACTTTGATGCGTTTCAAAGTCCTTATAATTGTCTTTGATATGCTGAAAACAAAAGTTACAGATGCTTCTCGCAAAACTAGAATATTTAGGATGATACCACACCATCAATTAAATGGGACAGCGAACAATGAAACATTATTATCAGGATAAAATGGAGTTTGCATCCAAAATATGTTTGTCCCCTATCTAAGAGATATGATATTTTTTCGATTTGAAAATTTCTTGCATCAGTTAGTCAATATCGTGGAGAGAAATGGAAAATATTATGTTCTAAAAAAATATATTGCGCTTGAAAGACCCGACTCTTTTCTCTTCCGAAGTCGTAAAACACGTCGAGACGTTGATTAAAGCATGGTTTGCTTCCTGCTTTGGTTTTCCTGACCTATGATGGTTCCAGCAAAACATTTTGATGCATTTCAAAGTCCGTATAGTCGTCTTTGATATGCTAAAAACAAAAGTTACAGATGCTTTTCGCAAAACTAGAATATTTAGGATGATACGACACCATCAATTAAATGGGACAGCAAACAATGAAACATTTTTATTAGGATAAAATGGAGTTTCCATCCAAAATATTTTTGTCCCCTAACTAAGAGATATGATATTTTTTCGATTTGAAAATGCCTTGCATCAGTTAGTCAATATCCTGGAGAGAAATGGAAAATATTATGTTCTAAAAAAATAAATTGCGCTTGAAACACCCGACTCTTTTCTCTTCCGAAGTCGTAAAACACGTCGTGACGTTGATTAAAGCATGGTTTGCTTCATGCTTGGGTTTTCCTGACATATGATGGTTACGGTCAAACATTTTGATGCGTTTCAAAGTCCGTATAATCGTCTTTGATATGCTATGCTTGGGTTTTCCTGACATATGATGGTTCCGGTAAAACATTTTGATGCGTTTCAATGTCCGTATAATCGTTTTTGATATGCTGAAAACAAAAGCTACAGATGCTTTTCGCAAAACTAGAATATTTAGGATGATACAACACCATCAATTAAATGGGACAGCGAACAATGAAACATTATTATGAGGATAAAATGGAGTTTGCATCCAAAATATTTTTGTCCCCTATCTAAGAAATATGATATTTATTTCGATTTAAAAATGCTTTGCATCAGCTAGTCAATATCGTGGAGACAAATAAAAAAGATTATGTTCTAAAAAAATAAATTGCGTTTAAAAGACGCGACTTTTTTCTCTTCCAAAGTCGTCAAACACGTCGTGGCGTTGATTAAAGCATGGTTTTCTTCATGCTTGGGTTTTCCTGACATATGATGGTTCCGGTAAAACATTTTGATGCGTTTCAAAGTCCGTATAATCGTCTTTGATATGCTGAAAACAAAAGTTACAGATGCTTTTCGCAAAACTAGAATATTTAGGATGATACAACACCATCAATTAAATGGGACAGCGAACAATGAAACATTATTATGAGGATAAAATGGAGTTTGCATCCAAAATATTTTTGTCCCCTATCTAAGAGATATGATATTTATTTCGATTTGAAAATGCCTTGCATCAGTTAGTCAATATCGTGGAGAGAAATGGAAAATATTATGTTCTAAAAAAAAAAAATGGCGCTTGAAAGACCCGACTCCTTTCTCTTCCGAAGTCCTCAAACACGTCGTGACGTTGAGTAAAGCATGGTTAGCTTCATGTTTGGGTTTTCCTGACATATGATGGTTCCGGTAAAACATTTTGATGCGTTTCAAAGTCCGTATAATCGTCTTTGATATGCTGAAAACAAAAGTTACAGATGCTTTTCGCAAAACTAGAATATTTAGCATGATACATTACCATCAATTAAATGGGACAGCGAACAATGAAACATTATTATGAGGATAAAATGGAGTTTGCATCCAAAATATTTTTGTCCCCTATCTAAGAGATATGATATTTATTTCGATTTGAAAATGCCTTGCATCAGCTAGTCAATATCGTGGAGAGAAATGGAAAATATTATGTTCTAAAAAAATAAATTGCGCTTGAAAGATGCGACTTTTTTCTCTTCCGAAGTCGTCAAACACGTCGTGACGTTGATTAAAGCATGGTTAGCTTCATGTTTGGGTTTTCCTGACATATGATGGTTCCGGTAAAACATTTTGATGCGTTTCAATGTCCGTATAATCGTCTTTGATATGCTGAAAACAAAAGCTACTGATGCTTTTCGCAAAACTAGAATATTTAGGATGATACAACACCATCATATAAATGGGACAGCGAACAATGAAACATTATTATCAGGATAAAATGGAGTTTGCATCCAAAATATTTTGTCCCCTATCTAAGAGATAAGATAATTTTTCGATTTGAAAATGCCTTGCATCAGTTAGTCAATATCGTGGAGAGAAATGGAAAATATTATGTTCTAAAAAAATAAATTGCGCGTGAAAGACCCGACTCTTTTCTCTTCCGAAGTCGTGAAACACGTCGTGACGTTGATTAAAGTATGGTTTGCTTCATGCTTGGGTTTTCCTGACATATGATGGTTACGGTAAAAAATTTTGATGCGTTTCAAAGTCCTTATAATCGTCTTTGATATGCTGAAAACAAAAGTTACAGATGCTTTTCGCAAAACTAGAATATTTAGGATGATACCACACCATCAATTAAATGGGACAGCGAACAATGAAACATTATCCCCGAGCCGGTGCAAAGATTAGGAATTACGCCCGGGAATGGAAATGCGAAATGAAAGTTGTCCGCTATTATGTCATGGACGTTGGGCGTTTTTGTAAGTTATGCGCATGCGTGAGTTTAAGACGAGTTTGAGCTGGTAACTAACTAGCTTATGATTGGCTAAGGCCTAAATTTTTTTAAACAAAATTACGTGAGTAAATTAACTGTCATTATAATTTGAATTTAATTTCTTTCACAAAAGCAAATTACAAAGACCTTTACAGTATTGTGAACAATTGCTTTATATTTGAAAAAAAACAACACTGAAAGATAATTTCTACGGAAATGTCGGACAATAACCGCATTAGAAAGCAGGAGACGAAAAATAAGGGAGAAACGTATGAGGATAGCCGTGCAACACAGAGGGAAAAAAGACGAGCTGTGTTAGTTGGTGAAACACCGGAGGAAAGACAGTATCGGCTGGCAAAGAAGAGGGATGCCTATAAAAGAAGAGCTGAAACAAGTACAAGAAAAAAAGGTAATGAGCTAAGAGCTGAAAGGCGACAAAAGATGCTGCAAGAAACGCCAACACAAAAAGAACGTCGTCTTAGGATGCGAAGAGCTGCTTACAGACGAAGAACCGACGAAAGTACTGAGGAGAAACGGGAGATGCAAAGAGAACATAATAGAGCTAATGCCAGAGAAAGAAGGCAACGTGAAAGTAAGGGAAAAAGACAAATAAGACTTGAAAGAATGAGACAACGAGCGGTAAGTCTTTTGGAGACAGGTAATAGTAATGAAATGCAACAGGTACCGCCACAAAATTCTGAAGGTAAGCAATGAAAACACAATAACAGTAGCTAGAAATGAGGTCCTCACCAGTAGTTCAGACCAATATTTACATGAAGGTGGCTGGCAAAATGTTGACAACCAATTGCATGAGCAGGCATTTGTTCAGGATGAGATGCGCAGTTTTCATTTAGATCAAGAGCATTTAGAGCATCGCCAGTGTACAATTTGTAAAGAGGCTTGGCCAACAAGGCAAAACTTGGCAGCAGATCCCTTTGTTTGCTACCGGTGTCAAAGAGACAAGAAATCACCAAAGAATTTCAGTGCTGGCAATGACATGGACCCAGGTACTGTTCCAGAGCAATTGAGAGGTTTGACACAGGTAGAGGAAATGCTGATTTCAAGGGTTTGCCCCATCATGCAAGTCTACAGAAAACATGGTGGGCAAAGGGGCTACAAAGGTCATGTGCTAAACTTACCACAGGATATTCAAAGTTTTTGAATAGGTTGCCTGCACAAGTGGCTGACTTGCCTGTTATGATTGTGCGAAGGCAGGGTGCTGATGAAACACATAAAGATTTTACAGTTCGTCGACACAGGGTGTTTGAAGCTATATTGTGGTTGAAAACAAACAATCCATTTTTCAAAGATATTGAGATTGACAGGGATATTATCCAAAGTCTACCTGAAAATGGTGTCCCTGAAGAGCTAAGGTATATTATTGATGACAATGAACTTCCAGTTCATGTTGAAAATGAGGGCCCCCCACAAGAACCTGTAATGAGTGCTAATGCAACAGTTGAAGAATTAGTTTTAGGAAATGGCAGTACATCATTTATTCCTATGCGGGCAAAGACAAAGAAAGGATGGTGCAGCTATTCAAGATGCAGTGAATGAGGTTGACCCTTTAGACTGGCCCTCAACTGAAGGTAATGCTGTTAATGAGTTTAAAACAGATGGTTTGGCAAGCATGGCATTTCCAACACTATTTCCCCATGGGAAAGGTGACCCAACAAACAGAGTCAGGCAGCATGAGGAAAGTTTGGCAGAGGCATTCAAACACCTGATGAAGTTTGCAGAGAGGCTGCCAAATGGTAAGTTTGAATGGAGGTTTGCCTCACATCCCCGGTTCCCATACTGGGCGTTGAATATGAAGCAGAGACATCAGTTGTTGTCACAAGCTAACATTTACTTGCGGCAACATCCAGCGGATGCAAACATGACTATGGAGGAGCTGAAAACAATGGTAAACTCTATGGGTGCAAATCAAATGGTAAATCGTTTGCAACGTTATGTTTCAAAAATTCAGGGTACAAATCAGTATTGGTATCAGAGACTGCAAGAACTGTTAGCCCTGATTGAACAAAAAGGTTGCCCTACCTTTTTCTTTACCTTTTGTAGTGGCCAGACTTGCAAAGACTATTGCAAAGTAACGAGGGGGCATCAAGAACAGAAAGAGCACAAGCAGTGATAGACAATCCACACCTGACAGATTGGTTTTTCATGCAAAGGCTACAGAAGTTCATCAAACATTGGCTTGAAGGTGTCTTGGATGCTGAATGGTTTTGGTATAGGTTTGAATACCAGGCCAGAGGAAGTATACATGCTCATGGATGTGCTAAATTAAAGAATGATCCAGATATTCGATTATTACGTAAACGTGCATGCCAAGCAGTGCTTGAGAAAGAGAAAGAAAATGAAATGTCCCCTGACGATTTTGAATTCTCTTGCCAGGAAATTGTCAGAGAGGGTGAAGATGCGGAGAGAAAGCTAATTAGGTAAGGTTTGTATGTATATCTTAAGTATTATAAATGATTTACACTCACCACATAAATACGCAAATTGTGTCCACGGTATAAGCTGCATGTGCATTATTAGAAATTCTTTGTATGTGCTGTAGAAAACTTAAAAAACATTTTCCCCAGACTTTTAGTTTTAGCCTACTATGTGCTACAATGTTGCAAATTTTGCTAAATACAGCTTCCACATACATTCAAAAAAAACAAAATTCCGTATATTTTCTTTAGAAACTGATATTTCCTAATGCTAAGGAATTGAGAGTGTAAACAGCAAAGTATTTACAATTATGGAAAAATATATATAAATTAGGTGTTATAACCATGTTATTTTTATTTCTTTTAAAGTTACGTTGACTGGCTTGTGACCACAGTTAATGATGATCTGCCTGATGAGAACTGGACACTACCAGATCCACACCCTTCTGCTGTGAAAGCAACATCAGTTGATAATCATGATGTTGATTATCACAGGTTAGTAAATTCAGTAGAGAGGCACACCAGATGCAGTCCAGCGTATTGCCTGAAAAAGAAGAGGGTTGACCTGCCTGCAGAGTGCAGATTTGGGTTCCCAAAACCATTACAAGAGGAGACTGCACTGATTTATGAGGTTCGAGGTAAGAAAAATAAATCTGTACACTCAGAGTTGCAAACCAAGAGAAATGATGAGAGGCTGAATTCACACAACAGGGTCATGCTTGAGAATTGGCGGGCCAATGTGGATTTGCAGGTAATTGTAGATGAAAAGGCATGTGCAAGATACATGGCCAAGTATGCAGCGAAAGGGGAACCACGATCAAAATCTGCTTCTGACATACTGAAGTTGTCTGTATCTTCATTACAGAATGATGACCAAGTGTCTTCTGCAATCAAGAAAGCAATGATTCAAGTTGCTGGTGATAGGGACATGGCTGCTCAGGAGACTGCCCATATGTTACTCAGTTTGCCTTTGGTAGGCTGTACGTATAGTTTTGTTACTGTTTCTTTAGAAAACAGTAGAAAAGTGATCCTTGATGCAGAAAATCCACAAGAGGAAGTACTTCAGAATTCTGTTCTTCAAGATTATGGAGAGCGGACAAAAGTGGAGAGTAGGTATAGGGGGTTATCTCAGTTGAATTTGATGCAGTATGCATCTCAGTTCACAAGAGTCAGAGGTGAGTTGACAAAACGAGTGAATCCTTATATTGTCAGGACATTTCCAAAGCTTACAGCCAATCCTGGCAGCCCTACCTTTGGAAAATACTGCAAGTATCAACTCATTAAGTTTAAACCATGGGAAGATAAGTCATCAAATGCATGGGACAATATGGAGGAAACTGATGATATGTTTATTAACACATATGCTTCATTTCTTCAGACAGATTTTGCTAGAGACAATGTATTTGGGTATTCTATTGAAACAGAGATGGTCCATGCTGCACAGACAGATGAAACATATGGAACTGATGAAAGTAGTGATGAAAGCGATGACGAACAGGATCAACCTAATGAGGAAGAGCAAATTGAGGATTGGATGTTGTTATGTAGACTCAACCAACATTATGAGGATGCAGGAGATCAAATGGCAAATAACGAGGCAGTGGATTGGTTCGAAGCAGCAAGAGGTGTGCCTGGGGATTTGTTGAGAGAATCTGCTGGGTGGATTTCTAAACAGAGAAAGGATGCAGAGGAGCAAGGTATGCAGTATCAAACAGGTGACCAACAAGTGGTGGTTGACCCAGGGACCTTGAATGACAAACAGCGACTGGCATTTGACATTATCACTGCATCCATGGCTAATGATGAATGTGAACCACTACATATGATTGTAAGTGGTACTGCTGGCACAGGTAAGACATATTTAATTAGTGCCCTAAAGCAAGTATTGCAACACCAATGTATTGTCACAGCAACCACCGGAATTGCTGCATTCAGTATTGGTGGTCAAACTTTGATTCCGCAGCTCAACTTCCGATTCGGGAATACAGAGAATTACAGGGCGATTCCTTACAGAGATTGCAGCTCAGATTGGAAGGTAAGAGGTTTCTTTATTGATGAAATGTCAATGATTGGACATCAGATGCTTTCATGGCTTGACAACAGACTACGTGCAGGTACAGGAAAAGAGGATATCCCATTTGGTGGGATGTCGATTATCCTAATGGGGGATTTCGGCCAGTTACCTCCTGTAGGCGATAAACCAATGTACATTGCAGGTAATGGATCTGTAATCAGTGACCATGGTCACAGTATGTATTTAACATTTGATTATGTAGTCATTTTAGAGCAGGTCATGCGACAGATTGGTGAAGACCCAGAAGTAGTTGCATTCAGGGCGCTATTGATGAGAATGAGAGATGGACAAGTTACCGAGATGGACTGGAGACTATTAATACAGCACTCCAGACCTAACGTTTCAATGGATCGATTTAGTGATGCAATCCGGCTGTACTTTGATAAAAAAAGTGTCGCTGAATATAATTATGAGAAGTTGCTAGAGATTGGACAACCCTTGGTCAAAATTCAAGCAAGGCATTCTGGTCGAGGTGCAAGTGCGGCAACATCTGATGAAGCAGGTGGTTTGGAAGCTGTCCTCTTTTTGTCAACCAAAGCAGAAGTGATGCTGACATGTAACCTTTGGGCAGAAGTCGGTCTTTGCAATGGCTCTTTTGGAACTGTTGAGCAATTTTGGTTTGCAGAGAATATGGGTCCACCAAATCTACCGATTGCAGTACTGGTTCATTTTCCAGCATATTCTGGCCCTGCATTTCTACAAGAATGTTCAAAGTGTATACCTGTGCCTCCAAGACTGTTTGAGTGGATGGCGGATGGAAAGTATTTGTCAAGACAACAATTGCCCTTGCGGCTGAGGTATGCAATGACGATACACAAGTCCCAAGGACAGACACTAACCAAGGCTGTTGTTGATTTAGGTAAAGGGGAGAGAGTTGCTGGCTGCACATTTGTGGCAGCATCTAGGGTAAGATCAATTAATGATATTGTGTTTGAACCTATGACATTTGATCGTCTGAAAGTCATTGGTAGGAATAAAAATTTGAAGAAGCGACAAGAAGCGGAACGACGACTTCGTGTGCTTGCAGAAAAGACTGAGCAGAGGCATAAGCATTGAATATATGCATATAAAGATATGGATTGTATGGTAAGTTGTTATATCATTTTGTTTAATGATACTGGGCACCAATGTGCTTTCGAGGAAATCATAGTCGCCTGCTACTAGACACAATTTTAGAAGTGAAGTTTGTATGTCTTATTACAACTTTGCCTCTATAATTTTGTTTTTGAGGATGGCAATGTACTGTACATGTGTCATATTTCCTGTTACTAGACATGATATCAGGTATTATGCTTTTGAGGGTGGCTGTTGACATGTACACTATATCAATCAGGTAAGTTACCTATTTACAATAACAATCAATGTAATGAAAACCACAATACCATCGCGCGGGGATATTTCGCGATTTGCCTGGTAACAATAATAAAGTATACGCAAAATTCACGTATAACATAAATTTCAAAAAGAGCGCGAAAATATCCTGCCGATATCCTGCTGTTTTTGGATTGCGGTAAGTCTTTTTCAAAATAAAAAACTTTATAAAATATTAAACATTTCAAAGTTCGCTCGAATAAATTATAATATACTACTCCACAGTCGACAATTTGATTTACCAATTTACGCACAGATATTTTAGGGAGAAACTTCTGTATCCTTTTTATTGCATTTTAAAATTGGCATGTTTTTCCAACGCCCACGCGTATTATCTTTTGTGTTTAACTTTTCTCAATAAACTAATGAAACTATTGTATTTTTTATATATTTTACAGCTACAAAAGTCATAAATATTATACAAAAAAATGTAAGTTTGCTATTTTAATACATTTCTTTTCTCAAAAATAACATTTCAGTAGCTATATTGAAGGAATTTTAAGCTTGCCACGAGTATATAATGTATTTTAACCGTATAGTGCTTTTGAAATAGTATTAAAATATGTTTACTCGATATATTTTTATGTTGATAGCATATAAGATCATCTACAAGGAGAGAAAAAAGTAAGATTCAACCTCTTTTCTACCAGTTTACAAACCACTTTTCTCATGGTTGTAGTGTAATGGTAAACGTTTTTACTATTACTGATTTTTCTATGTATTTTAGTGGAAAATGAAGAAGAAGTACTTGGTATGTTTACAGATAGGCACTTGGCCATATATAAGAAATACATAATTTGTGGTAACCTTTTCTTTTCGCACATGACAATTCATTCTCAAAGACATAAATCAATTTAGTGTGGCCTTTATAATACTCTGGCCATATTTATACACATATTGTAGTATAAATTTAGCAAAGTACTAAATATTGATTAAAGATTTTGCCTCTTGCATTTTAGAAATTGAAGTTGATGCAGAGGGTGATGAAGGTAAATAAAAAATATTCAAAGTATCAATCTAATTCCTTTGTCGCACTGTTTTCATTTTTTCTCACAACAATAAAGTGTATAATACATTTTATATACAAATTTCCCTTCACCATAGATCTAAGAGAAGCAGAGCAACCTGCCGTGGCAGTGGATGGGCCAGGTGAGCAATCCTGTAGCTCCCCCTGCACAACTAAAATACTCTCATTTTATCACAGTAAATCCTGTGCCACCACAATTATATCAACAATGCACAAGTTTACAATATTATTATTGACTTAGCCATATATAAAGAAATATATATACATAATTTGTGGTATATAACCTCACATTTTTGTTATCCGTTACAGATTTTCCAATGAGCTAAAAGACCACAACCCAGCTCAACCCAATTGCCTTCCTTCTTTAATTTTACGTACAACCCCCCCCCCCCATTTTGTAAAAATGTTGTCCTTGTGGTGGATGCATGAAAATCACATCTATGTATTTTGTTCATTATTGAAAATCATATCTATGTATTTGTGTATTATTGTTTCATTTCAGAAGATCATCCACTCCCTGCACCACAAGGGAGAGGCTTGCCCCCAGGTATTATTGTATCATTTAATTTTGCTGAAATGTAATGTATACCATTTGCTTCCAGATAGCTTCCAATTTTTAAAAATTTTTCGTTATCAATTTAATATCCTAATTTACGCGATGTGTCAACCAAGTTTGTTACGTACATTTCAGAACATCATCCGCTCCCTGCTCTTCGGGGGAAAGGCTTGCTCCCAAGTATTAATTTGTATAATTTCATTAGTGTTATTACCTATGTAAACACATAACACTCGATCAATAATGGTTACATTGCAATGATGCTCAAAATAACATCTCCTCTCTTTTAGGTTTCCGTGGACATATCGCAGGTTAATAAAGTTTTATTGATAATGGTCAGTTAATTCTCGAATTTAGTTAGCCAGAAGACCAATCATTTCTTGATATTCCACCTTAGGGCGTTGCTACAAGTGTGGCGTGCGGGGCCATCGTGCTCGCGCCTGCCAATCGCGTATGTATTTAATACCTTATGGATTGCCATGTATTGTATAGTCACGTGAACAATTGCAAAGTGGTGTGATGTTGTAAGCATATAACCTTGACTCTAGGGCTAAACATACCAAGCCCGGTGTGACAGAAAGAATTCAGAAGGTCTAATCAAATATTTAAACATCGCTAAAGACGCCGCTGGCCATCACAATGTATGAAAATAATATATATAATGACTTTTCTTTTCTTATAGTGACTTTTTTTTTATAGGGGCTGTTTGTTGGTTGTGTGGCAATCGGGGCCACACAAGGGTTGTGTGCCCCCAGCTGCAGACTGGGCGCACAACACAAAAACGAGGGCAGCAAAAGCCCTCAAAGCAATTTACAAACTGCACGTTTGAGAAGTTTAGTGCTTAAACTTCTCAAACGTGCAGACTAGGCTACGTTGATATATAATCTCTATACCATCATTGATTTTTAACGTTCAACATCACGCATTCTATACACAAGCAAAATTAACATTACGGGTTAAAAGGCGATTCAATCAAACAATTAATGAGATATCAGCATGTGAAAAATGAGCCAATAATGTTTTCAATCTTAATATCGTTCTCAACAATTTGACTACCCGATGAGAAATCACGGTATGTCAACGTAGCCAAATATTGCGAGTTTGTTATTTTAACTGTTATGTAAATATTAAATTTGTTCTGTTTTAAATTGTTATATTTTATTGTAAATACTTTATTTTGTTAAATATAATATGATTTTTACACTGTTTCGGAAATGATGTTGTTGCATTAAGGTCCGGCGAGGGGTCACTGCATGCAATGTATTTCTAGTTATCAGGATAAAATGGAGTTTGCATCCAAAATATGTTTGTCCCCTATCTAAGAGATATGATATTTTTTCGATTTGAAAATGCCTTGCATCAGTTAGTCAATATCGTGGAGAGAAATGGAAAATAATATATTCTAAAAAAATAAATTGCGCGTGAAAGACCCGAATCTTTTCTCTTCCGAAGTCGTGAAACACGTCGTGACGTTGATTAAAGTATGGTTTGCTTCATGCTTGGGTTTTCCTGACATATGATGGTTCCGGTAAAAAAATTTGATGCGTTTCAAAGTCCTTATAATAGTCTTTGATATGCTGAAAACAAAAGTTACAGACGTTTTTCGCAAAACTAGAATATTTAGGATGATACAACACCATCAATTAAATGGGACAGCGAACAATGAAACATTATTATGAGGATAAAATGGAGTTTGCATCCAAAATATTTTTGTCCCCTATCTAAGAGATATGATAATTATTTCGATTTGAAAATGCCTTGCATCAGCTAGTCAATATTTTGGAGAGAAGTGTAAAATATTATGTTCTAAAAAAAAAAATTGCGCTTGAAAGACCCGACTTTTTTCTCTTCCGAAGTCGTCAAACACGTCGTGACGTTGACTAAAGCATGGTTAGCTTCATGTTTGGGTTGTCCTGACATATGATGGTTCCGGTAAAACATTTTGATGCGTTTCAAAGTCCGTATAATCGTCTTTGATCAGCTATGCTTGGGTTTTCCTGACATATGATGGTTCCGGTAAAACATTTTGATGCGCTTCAATGTCCGTATAATCGGCTTTGATATGCTGAAAACAAAACCTACAGATGCTTTTCGCAAAACTAGAATATTTAGGATGATACAACACCATCAATTAAATGGGACAGCGAAAAATGAAACATTATTATCAGGATAAAATAGAGTTTGCATCCAAAATATTTTTGTCTCCTTTCTAAGAGATATGATATTTTTTCGATTTGAAAATGCTTGCATCAGGTAGTCAATATCGTGGAGAGAAATGGAAAATATTATGTTTTAAAAAAAAAAATTGCGCCTGAAAGACCCGACTCTTTTCTCTTCCGAACTGATAAAACACGTCGTAACGTTGATTAAAGCATTGTTTGCTTCATGCTTGGGTTTTCCTGACATATGATGGTTCCGGTAAAACATTTTGATGCGTTTCAAAGTCCGTATAATCGTCTTTGATCAGCTATGCTTGGGTTTTCCTGACATATGATGGTTCCGGTAAAACATTTTGATGCGCTTCAATGTCCGTATAATCGGCTTTGATATGCTGAAAACAAAACCTACAGATGCTTTTCGCAAAACTAGAATATTTAGGATGATACAACACCATCAATTAAATGGGACAGCGAAAAATGAAACATTATTATCAGGATAAAATATAGTTTGCATCCAAAATATTTTTGTCTCCTTTCTAAGAGATATGATATTTTTTCGATTTGAAAATGCTTGCATCAGGTAGTCAATATCGTGGAGAGAAATGGAAAATATTATGTTCTAAAAAAAAAAATTGCGCCTGAAAGACCCGACTCTTTTCTCTTCCGAACTGATAAAACACGTCGTAACGTTGATTAAAGCATTGTTTGCTTCATGCTTGGGTTTTCCTGACATATGATGGTTCCGGTAAAACATTTTGATGAGTTTCAAAGTCCGTATAAACGTCTTTGATATGCTATGCTTGGGTTTTCCTGACATATGATGGTTCTGGTAAAACATTTTGATGCGTTTCAATGTCCGTATACTTGTCTTTGATATGCTGAAAACAAAAGGTACAAATGCTTTTCGCAAAACTAGAATATTTAGGATGATACAACACCATCAATTAAATGGGACAGCTAACAATGAAACATTATTATCAGGATAAAATGGAGTTTGCATCCAAAATATTTTTGTCCCCTACCTAAGCGATATGATATTTTTTCGATTTGAAAATGCCTTCCATCAGTTAGTCAATATCGTGGAGAGAAATGGAAAATATTATGTTTTAAAAAAATAATGTGCGCTTGAAAGAGCCGACTCTTTTCTCTTCCGAAGTCGTAAAACAGGTCGTGACGTTGATTAAAGCATGGTTTGCTTCATGCTTGTGTTTTCCTGACATATGATGGTTCTGGTAAAACATTTTGATGCGTTTCAAAGTCCGTTTAATCGTCTTTGATATGCTGAAAACAAAAGCTACAGATGCTTTTCGCAAACTAGAATATTTATGATGATTCAACACCATCAATTAAATGGGACAGCGAACAATGAAAAATTATTATAAGGATAAAATGGAGTTTGGATCCAAAATTTTTTTGTCCCCTATCTAAGAGATACGATATTTTTTCGATTTGAAAATGCCTTTTATCAGCTAGTCAATATCATGGAGAGAAATGGAAAATATTATGTTCTAAAAAAATAAATTGCGCTTGAAAGACGCGACTCTTTTCTCTTCCGAAGTCGTAAAACACGTTGTGACGTTGATTAAAGCATGGTTTGCTTCATGCTTGAGTTTTCCTGACATATGATGGTTCCAGTAAAACATTTTGATGCGTTTCAAACTCCGTATAAACGACTTTGATATGCTATGCCTGGGTTTTCCTGATATATGATGGTTCTGGTAAAACATTTTGATGCGTTTCAATGTCCGTATACTTGTCTTTGATATGCTGAAAACAAAAGGTACAAATGCTTTTCGCAAAACTAGAATATTTAGGATGATACAACATCATCAATTAAATGGGACAGCGAACAATGAAACATTATTATCAGGATAAAATGAAGTTTGCAACCAAAATATTTTTGTCCCCTATCTAAGAGATATGATATTTTTTCGATTTGAAAATGCCTTGCATCAGTTAGTCAATATCGTGGAGAGAAATGGAAAATTTTATGTCATAAAAAATAAATTGCGCTTGAAAGAGCCGACTCTTTTCTCTTCCGAAGTCGTAAAACAGGTCGTGACGTTGATTAAAGCATGGTTTGCTTCATGCTTGTGTTTTCCTGACATATGATGGTTCCGGTAAAACATTTTGATGCGTTTCAAAGTCCTTTTAATCGTGTTTGATAAGCTGAAAACAAAAGTTACAGATGCTTTTCGCAAACTAGAATATTTATGATGATTCAACACCATCAATTAAATGGGACAGCGAACAATGAAAAATTATTATCAGGATAAAATGGAGTTTGGATCCAAAATTTTTTCGTCCCCTATCTAAGAAATACGATATTTTTTCGATTTGAAAATGCCTTTTATCAGCAAGTCAATATCATGGAGAGAAATGGAAAATATTATGTTCTAAAAAAATAAATTGCGCTTGAAAGACCCGACTCTTTTCTCTTCCGAAGTCGTAAAACACGTCGTGACGTTGATTAAAGCATGGTTTGCTTCATGCTTGAGTTTTCCTGACATATGATGGTTCCGGTAAAACATTTTGATGCGTTTCAAAGTCCGTATAAACGACTTTGATATGCTATGCATGGGTTTTCCTGATATATGATGGTTCTGGTAAAACATTTTGATGCGTTTCAATGTCCGTATACTTGTCTTTGATATGCTGAAAACAAAAGGTACAAATGCTTTTCCCAAAACTAGAATATTTAGGATGATACAAGACCATCAATTAAATGGGACAGCGAACAATGAAACATTATTATCAGGATAAAATGAAGTTTGCATCCAAAATATTTTTGTCCCCTATCTAAGAGATATGATATTTTTTCGATTTGAAAATGCCTTGCATCAGTTAGTCAATATCGTGGAGAGAAATGGAAAATATTATGTCATAAAAAATAAATTGCGCTTGAAAGAGCCGACTCTTTTCTCTTCCGAAGTCGTAAAACAGGTCGTGACGTTGATTAAAGCATGGTTTGCTTCATGCTTGTGTTTTCCTGACATATGATGGTTCTGGTAAAACATTTTGATGCGTTTCAAAGTCCGTTTAATCGTCTTTGATAAGCTGAAAACAAAAGTTACAGATGCTTTTCGCAAACTAGAATATTTATGATGATTCAACACCATCAATTAAATGGGACAGCGAACAATGAAACATTATAATCAGGATAAAATGGAGTTTGGATCCAAAATATTTTTGTCCCCTATCTAAGAAATATGATCTTCTTTCGATTTGAAAATGCCTTGCATCAGTTAGTCAATATGGTGGAGAGAAATGGAAAATATTATGTTCTAAAAAAAAAATTGCGCTTGAAAGGCCCGACTCTTTACTCTTCCGAAGTGGTAAAACACGTCGTGACGTTGATTAAAGCATGTTTTGCTTCATGCTTGGGTTTTCCTGACATATGATGGTTCCGGTAAAACATTTTGATGCGTTTCAATGTCCGTATAATCGTCTTTGATATGCTGAAAACAAAAGATACAGATGCTTTTCGCAAAACTAGAATATCTAGGATGATTCAACACCATCAATTAAATGGGACAGCGAACAATGAAACATTATTATCAGGATAAAATGGAGTTTGCATCCAAAATATTTTTGTCCCCTATCTAAGAGATATGTTATTTTTTCGATTTGAAAATGCCTTGCATCAGCTAGTCAATATCGTGGAGAGAAATTGAAAATATTATGTTCTAAAAAAATAAATTGCGCTTGAAAGACCCGACTCTTTTCTCTTCCGAAGTCGTAAAACACGTCGTGACGTTGATTAAAGCATGGTTTGCTTCATGCTTGAGTTTTCCTGACATATGATGGTTCCGTTAAACATTTTGATGCGTTTCAAAGTCCGTATAATCGTCTTTGATATGCTGAAAACAAAAGTTACAGATGCTTTTCGCAAAACTAGAATATTTAGGATGATACAACACCATCAAGTAAATGGGACAGCGAACAATGAAACATTATTATCAGGATAAAATAGAGTTTGCATCCAAAATATTTTTGTCCCCTATCTAAGAGATATGATTTTTTTCGATTTGAAAATGCCTTGCATCAGCTAGTCAATATCGTGGAGAGAAATGGAAAATATTATGTTTTAAAAAAATAAATTGCGCTTGAAAGACCCGACTCTTTTCTATTCCGAAGTCGTAAAACACATCGTGACGTTGATTAAAGCATGGTTTGCTTAATGCTTGGGTGTTCCTGACATATGATAGTTCCGGTAAAACATTTTGATGCGTTTCAAAGTCCGTATAATCGTCTTTGATATGCTGAAAACAAAAGTTACAGATGTTTTTCGCAAAACTAGAATATTTAGGATGATACAACACCATCAATTAAATGCGACAGCGAATAATGAAACATTATAATCAGGATAAAAATGGAGTTTGCATCCAAAATATTTTTGTCCCCTATCTACGAGATATGATCTTCTTTCGATTTGAAAATAACTTGCATCAGTTAGTAAATATGGTGGAGAGAAATGGAAAATATTATGTTGTGAAAAAATAAATTGCGCTTGAAAGACCCAACTCTTTTTTCTTCCGAAGTCGCAAAACACGTCATGACGTTGACTAAAGCATGGTTTGCTTCATGCTTGGGTTTTCCTGACATATGATGGTTCCGGTAAAACATTTTGATGCGTTTCAAAGTCCGTATAATCGTCTTTGATATGTTGAAAACAAAAGTCACAGATGCTTTTCGCAAAACTAGAATATTTAGGATGATACAACACCATCAATTAAATGGGACAGCGAACAATGAAACATTATATTCAGGATAAAAAGGAGTTTGCATCCAAAATATTTTTGTCCCCTATCTAAGAGATATGATATTTTTTCTATTTGAAAATGCCTTGCATCAGTTAGTCAATATCGTGGAGAGAATTGGAACATATTATGTTCTGAAAAAATAAATTGCGCTTGAAAGACCCGACTCTTTTCTATTCCGAAGTCGTAAAACACGTCGTGACGTTGACAAAAGCATGGTTTGCTTCATGCTTGGGTTTTCCTGACATATGTTGGTTCCGGTAAAACATTTTGATTCGTTTCAAAGTCCGTATAATCGACTTTGATATGCTGAAAAGAAAAGTTACAGATGCTTTTCGCAAAACTAGAATATTTAGGATGATACAACACCATTATTATGACATATGATGGTTCCGGTAAAACATTTTGATGCGTTTCAAAGTCCGTATAATCGTCTTTGATATGCTGAAAACAAAAGTTACAGATGCTTTTCGCAAAACTAGAATAATTAGGATTATACAACACCATCAATTAAATGGAACAGCGAACAATGAAATATTATTATCAGGGTAAAATGGAGTTTGCATCCAAAATATTTTTGTCCCCTATCTAAGAGATATGATATTTTTTCGATTTGAAAATGCCTTGCATCAGTTAGTGAATATCGTGGAGAGAAATGGAAAATATTATGTTTTGAAAAAAAAATTGCGCTTCAAAGACCCAACTCTTTTCTCTTCCGAAGTCGTATAACACGTCGTGATGTTGACTAAAGCATGATTTGCTTCATGCTTGGGTTTTCCTGACATATGATGGTTCCGGTAAAATATTTTGATGCGTTTCAAAGTCCGTATAATTGTCTTTCATATGCTGAAAACAAAAGTTACAGATGCTTTTCGCAAAACTAGAATATCTAGGATGATACAACACCATCAATTAAATGGGACAGCGAACAATGAAACATTATTATCAGGATAAAATGGAGTTTGCATCCAAAATATTTTTGTCCCCTATCTAAGAGATATGATATTTTTTCGATTTGAAAATGCCTTGCATCAGTTAGTCAATATCATGGAGAGAATTGGAAAATATTATGTTCTAAAAAACTAAATTGCGCTTAAAAGACCCGACACTTTTCTCTTCCGAAATCGTAAAACACGTCGTGACGTTGACTAAAGCATGGTTTGCTTCATGCTTGGGTTTTCCTGACATATGATGGTTCCAGTAAAACATTTTGATGCGTTTCAAAGTCCGTATAATCGACTTTGATATGCTGAAAGCAAAAGTTACAGATACTTTTCGCAAAACTAGAATATTTAGGATAATACAACACCATCAATTAAATGGGACAGCGAGCAATGAAACATTATTATCAGGATAAAATGGAGTTTGCATCCAAAATATTTTTGTCCCCTATCTAAGAGATATGATATTTTTTCGATTTGAAAATGCCTTGCATCAGTTAGTTAGTCAATATCGTGGAGAGAAATGGAAAATATTATGTTCTGAAAAAAAAAATTGCGCTTGAAAGACCCAACTCTTTTCTCTTCCGAAGTCGTAAAACACGTCGTGATGTTGACTAAAGCATGGTTTGCTTCATGCTTGGGTTTTCCTGACATATGATGGTTCCGGTAAAATATTTTGATGCGTTTCAAAGTCCGTATAATCGTCTTTGATATGCCAAAAACAAAAGTTACAGATGCTTTTCGCAAAACTAGAATATCTACGATGATACAACACCATCAATTAAATGGGACAGCGAACAATGAAACATTCTTATCAGGATAAAATGGAGTTTGCATCCAAAATATTTTTGTCCCCTATCTAAGAGATATGATATTTTTTCGAATTGAAAATGCCTTGCATCAGTTAGTGAATATCGTGGAGAGAAATGGAAAATATTATGTTCTGAAAAAATAAATTGCGCTTGAAAGACCCAACTCTTTTCTCTTCCGAAGTCGTAAAAAACGTCATGACGTTGACTAAAGCATGGTTTGCTTCATGCTTGGGTTTTCCTCACATATGATGGTTCCGGTAAAACATTTTGATGCATTTCAAAGTCCGTATAATCGTCTTTGATATGCTGAAAACAAAAGTCACAGATGCTTTTCGCAAAACTAGAATATTTAGGATGATAAAAACACCATCAATTAAATGGGACAGCAAACAATGAAACATTATTATAAGGATAAAATGGAGTTTGCATCCAAAATATTTTTGTCCCCTATCTAAGAGATATGACATTTTTTCGATTTGAAAATGCCTTGCATCAGTTAGTGAATATCGTGGAGAGAAATGGAAAATATTATGTTCTGAAAAAATAAATTGCGCTTGAAAGACCCAACTCTCTTCTCTTCCAAAGTCGTAAAACACGTCATGACGTTGACTAAAGCATGGTTTGCTTCATGCTTGGGTTTTCCTGACATATGATGGTTCCGGTAAAACATTTTGATGCGTTTCAAAGTCCGTATAATCGTCTTTGATATGCTGAAAACAAAAGTCACAGATGCTTTTCGCAAAACTAGAATATTTAGGATGATACAACACCATCAATTAAATGGGACAGCAAACAATGAAACATTATTATCAGGATAAAATGGAGTTTGCATCCAAAATATTTTTGTCCCCTATCTAAGAGATATGATATTTTTTCGATTTCAAAATGCCTTGCATCAGTTAGTTAGTCAATATCGTGCAGAGAAATGGAAAATATTATGTTCTGAAAAAAAAAATTGCGCTTCAAAGACCCAACTCTTTTCTCTTCTGAAGTCGTAAAACACGTCGTGATGTTGACTAAAGCATGGTTTGCTTCATGCTTGGGTTTTCCTGACATATGATGGTTCCGGTAAAATATTTTGATGCGTTTCAAAGTCCGTATAATCGTCTTTGATATGCTGAAAACAAAAGTTACAAATGCTTTTCGCAAAACTAGAATATCTAGGATGATACAACACCATCAATTAAATGGGACAGCGAACAATGAAACATTCTTATCAGGATAAAATGGAGTTTGCATCCAAAATATTTTTGTCCCCTATCTAAGAGATATGATATTTTTTCGATTTGAAAATGCCTTGCATCAGTTAGTGAATATCGTGGAGAGAAATGGAAAATATTATGTTCTGAAAAAATAAATTGCGCTTGAAAGACCAAACTCTTTTCTCTTCCGAAGTCGTAAAAAACGTCATGACGTTGACTAAAGCATGGTTTGCTTCATGCTTGGGTTTTCCTCACATATGATGGTTCCGGTAAAACATTTTGATGCATTTCAAAGTCCGTATAATCGTCTTTGATATGCTGAAAACAAAAGTCACAGATGCTTTTCGCAAAACTAGAACATTTAGGATGATACAACACCATCAATTAAATGGGACAGCAAACAATGAAACATTATTATCAGGATAAAACGGAGTTTGCATCCAAAATATTTTTGTCCCCTATCTAAGAGATATGATATTTTTTCGATTTGAAAATGCCTTGCATCAGTTAGTTAGTCAATATCGTGGAGAGAAATGGAAAATATTATGTTCTGAAAAAATAAATTGCGCTTGAAAGACCCAACTCTTTTCTCTTCCGAAGTCGTAAAACACGTCGTGATGTTGACTAAAGCATGGTTTGCTTCATGCTTGGGTTTTCCTGACATATGATGGTTCCGGTAAAATATTTTGATGCGTTTCAAAGTCCGTATAATCGTCTTTGATATGCTGAAAACAAAAGTTACAGATGTTTTTCGCAAAACTAGAATATTTAGGATGATACAACACCATCAATTAAATGGGACAGCGAACAATGAAACATTATTATCACGAAAAAATGGAGTTTGCATCCAAAATATATTTGTCCCCTATCTAAGAGATATGATATTTTTCGATTTGAAAATGCTTTGCATTAGTTAGTCAATATCGTGGAGAGAAACGGAAAATATTATGTTCTAAAAAATAAATTGCGCTTGAAAGATCCGACTCTTTTCTCTTCCTAAGTCGTAAAACACGTCGTGACGTTGATTAAGGCATGGTTTGCTTCCTGCTTGGGTTTTCCTGACATATGATGGTTCCCGTAAAAAAATTTGATGCGTTTCAAAGTCCGTATAATCGCCTTTGATATGCTGAAAACAAAAGTTACAGATGCTTTTCGCAAAACTAGAATATTTAGGATGATACAACACCATTATTATGACGTATGATGGTTCCAGTAAAACATTTTGATGCGTTTCAAAGTCCGTATAATCGTCTTTGATATGCTGAAAACAAAAGTTACAGATGTTTTTCGCAAAACTAGAATATTTAGGATGATACAACACCATCAATTAAATGGGACAGCGAACAATGAAACATTATTATCACGAAAAAATGGAGTTTGCATCCAAAATATATTTGTCCCCTATCTAAGAGATATGATATTTTTCGATTTGAAAATGCTTTGCATTAGTTAGTCAATATCGTGGAGAGAAACGGAAAATATTATGTTCTAAAAAATAAATTGCGCTTGAAAGATCCGACTCTTTTCTCTTCCTAAGTCGTAAAACACGTCGTGACGTTGATTAAGGCATGGTTTGCTTCCTGCTTGGGTTTTCCTGACATATGATGGTTCCGGTAAAACATTTTGATGCGTTTCAAAGTCCGTATAATCGTCGTTGATATGCTGAAAACAAAAGTTACAGATACTTTTCGCAAAACTAGAATATTTAGAATGATACAACACCATCAATTAAATGGGACAGCGAACAATGAAACATTATTATCAGGATAAAATGGAGTTTGCATCTAAAATATTTTTGTCCCCTATCTAAGAGATATGATATTTTTTCGATTTGAAAATGCCTTGCATCAGTTAGTGAATATCGTGGAGAGAAATGGAAAATATTATGTTCTGAAAAAATAAATTGCGCTTGAAAGACCCGACTCTTTTCTATTCCGAAGTCGTAAAACACGTCGTGACCTTGACAAAAGCATGGTTTGCTTCATGCTTGGGTTTTCCTGACATATGTTGGTTCCGGTAAAACATTTTGATTCGTTTCAAAGTCCGTATAATCGACTTTGATATGCTGAAAAGAAAAGTTACAGATGCTTTTCGCAAAACTAGAATATTTAGGATGATACAACACCATCAATTAAATGGGACAGCGAACAATGAAACATTATTATCAGGATAAAATGGAGTTTGCATCCAAAATTTTTTTGTCCCCTATCTGAGAGATATGATATTTTTTCGATTTGAAAATGCCTTGCATCAGTTAGTCAATATCATGGAGAGAATTGGAAAATATTATGTTCTAAAAAACTAAATTGCGCTTTAAAGACCCGAAACTTTTCTCTTCCGAAGTCGTAAAACACGTCGTGACGTTGACTAAAGCATGGTTTGCTTCATGCTTGGGTTTTCCTGACATATGATGGTTCCGGTAAAACATTTTGATGCGTTTCAAAGTCCGTATAATCGTCTTTGATATGCTGAAAACAAAAGTTACAAATGCTTTTCGCAAAACTAGAATATTTAGGATGATAAAACACCATCAATTAAATGGGACAGCAAACAATGAATCATTATTATCAGGATAAAATGGAGTTTGCATCCAAAATATTTTTGTCCCCTATCTAAGAGATATGATATTTTTTCGATTTGAAAATGCCTTGCATCAGTTAGTCAATATCGTGGAGAGAAATGGAAAATATTATGTTCTGAAAAAATAAATTGCGCTTGAAAGACCCGACTCTTTTCTATTCCGAAGTCGTAAAACACGTCGTGACGTTGACAAAAGCATGGTTTGCTTCATGCTTGGGTTTTCCTGACATATGTTGGTTCCGGTAAAACATTTTGATTCGTTTCAAAGTCCGTATAATCGACTTTGATATGCTGAAAAGAAAAGTTACAGATGCTTTTCGAAAAACTAGAATATTTAGGATGATACAACACCATCAATTAAATGGGACAGCGAACAATGAAACATTATTATCAGGATAAAATGGAGTTTGCATCCAAAATATTTTTGTCCCCTATCTAAGAGATGTAAAACATTTTCATGCGTTTCAAAGTGCGTATAATCGTCTTTGATATGCTTAAAACAAAAGTTACAGATGCTTTTCTTAAAACTAGAATATTTAGGATGATACAACACCATAAATGAAATGGGACAGCAAACAATGAAACATTATTACCAGGATAAAATGGAGTTTGCATCCAATTTTTTTCCCCTACCTAAGAGTCAGGTATGAAGAAAGCCATGATTTAATCAACGCCATGATGTGTTTTACTACTTTGAAAGCCAAATAGTACCACATTTCCGACGGAATTTATATTTATTATTTTTGCAGAAAGAATATTTTCCAATTTTTTCACGATATGGATTAACTGATGCAAGGTATTTCCAAATCCAAAAAAAGTATTAGTGAATCTCTTATATTGAGGACATCAGACTGAAATTCGATTTTATCGTGGAAGCAATGGTTTTTCGCTGTCCCATGCATTTCATTTATGGTGTTGTATCATCCTGAATTTTCTAGTGTTGTAAAAAGAATCTTCAACATTTTTTTTCAGCATATCGAAGACGATTATAAGCACTTTCTAACGCATCAAAATATTTTACTGGAACCCTCATACATCACGATAATCTAAGCATGAAGAAAGCCATGCTGTGAATTGGATGCTTAGAATACTTTGATAGGTACTCAATCCTAATAAATTACAGAGCAATATACTTATAATGAAAGTATAGCTGCATGCAGTGTATGGCTGGTCTGGCATGCATTTACACAGTCGTTCTATAGTCGAGTTTGTTGTATATCGATTATCAATTCTGTCAATATAAACATTTGAATTGTTTCAAACTGTTTGCTTTGTTAATCAAGAAGGACTTCGGTCGTTCATTTTTTGCCCATGCGCATAAATAAGAAAGTTATACATTCGAATGTCATTCGAACTGATGTCTTTGGATTTTGAATTATTGCGTAAAATTACACGGGTGTAATAAATATTCCCGGGCAGAATTGGAAATTCAATATCTCCAGGCAAAATTAGCAAATATTTCTGGGCAGAATTCCCCGCCTCGCGGATGCTCGGGTATAAAGTAATACATATATTCTATAACCGATAATTACAGTGTAAAATGTAATGTACGTGCTCAAGAAAGATTATAATATTTTCAGTATGTATTCGCATTATGCAATATTTTCATTATGCATGAGCCCGGATAGCCTTTAGGGTCACCGTTTTCCATTTCTACTAAATATAGAGAACATACAAAAGAGACCGGCCTATGATCTTTGCTTTGGACGAGCTCTAATTAATGTTCATCTAAGAACATAGTAAAATAACATTGTAAATGTGCAGAAAATGTAGTGTGGCAATGTAGCCATTTTAGGCAATGTAGGCTTTATAAGCTACATTATGGGATGTGCACTAGCACCTTAATACTTGCAGCTAATGCCTAGAGTCAAACGTCGCACTTTTAATGCGCTGGACGTATTAAAAAACACTACGTCCATGTTATTCACTCTTTCATACTAACAAGCACATAGAAACTTAGATATGATATACATATAAGTAAGCCAATAAATAACACTTAACCATGCACCTTAAAACGGAAGCCGTAACCGTGTTGTAGAAAAAAATAACGTAGTTGTAATCTAAACGTATATGCAATAAAATAATTATATTCATGCAAAACATGCCTATTCGATGGCAGGGCCGTAGCTAGAAGCTTAATTGGGGGGGTGCATATTCATATATTCATCATATGCCCGAATGATTTCTTTTGTATGCTATTGTTCCTATGGTATATAAACATGAATATATGAATATACACCCCCCCAATTAAGCGGTCTAGCTACGGCCCTGTTCGATGGGTCGATATTTGAAGATTTTACCAGAGAGTCGAACATTGGCCTGTAAGAAGGCTGGAAGCACTGTGCAAGGTGATAAAGTAATTCGGCTCCAACATTTAAACATATAGGATGCTGCAAAGCATAATTTTCACTGCCTACGAGTTTTGCATTGATTGAGAAATGAGAAAATTAATTTCAAAATAAACTTCTAAAAGTTTCAATAAAGATAAGTAAAGAGAAAATTTTTGGAAAATATTGAAGCTGCATGTATGTAAAAAATACTGGAATGGGAATATAAATTAAAAATGTCAACTACATGTACAAATTCTGTGCAGTCAGTGCCAGAGATGTTGCTGTTTCTTGTGTCTTTGCATGCTGCCGTTTGTGCTGAATCCTGAGTGACATATTTCACACTGCACCTTTATACCTGCATGCACTACTTAATGCCTCTTTAGATTGCGCTTGTTGGCATAACACTTGCCACAATCATCACACTTGTACGCTTGTGTATGCATTAAACTGATATGGCTGTCAAGTAAATGCAGGTTTTAGAAGGACTGACCACAACTTTAGGACGGCAACCCTTTGTTGCAACCGAAAATCCTTCCACGGCTAATTTGTCGGTTGCAATTAGGACAGTTTTGTTTCTCCTCCGATAGTCCCATATCTAAATTCTCACGTTTCTTCTGGGCTTCCAGCCTCCAATCCTGTGCAGTATATAGCGTAGCCAGCAAGCCGAAAACGCTAATTTTTTGTTGCTCACCGATTGTGAAAACAATAGATTTCTAAAGACATGAATAACTATAATAACTCGAGATTTACATATAGTGGGACAAAATCGTCAGGCTGGCTACGCCACTGAACCTGTGAATGATAAAATAATATTGTGTGATTATTGTTAAGGTACATTGTATGTACATTGGATTTTTTATCCTTAGGTAACTGCCATACTTAAACTGGTGGGGGGGAGTAACGCCCACCAGCATTAGGTGAAATATTGAAGTGGAGAAATGTCTGACAGTATTATATAAAAGCAGTATATAATATTGGGATGATATTAATATCTGATATCACTCACTTTTCCTCTTTCACTCCCAATCTCTCTCCACATCTTTGAAGCTACTGTGCAAACCTTTCCAATATCAGAGTCCTTGATGAGGTTGTCCTTAATAGCTGGCTATTGTAAAACATTATACAGGTATATTTCTGTGGAATTGCATTCATTGCTAAAGTATAATATTTGATAGTAGTCTGAGGTTAAGGACAACATCATTGCTAAACTTATGTTATGAACCCAAGGTCTTTCTAACAGACCAATTGAAGACTATAAAGCGAGTGTGGTTACTTTGGAGGTTTATACTCTATATGCATATTTATAATTATGCATGATTTAGAATTTTACATTGATCTATAATATATGAATAAAATCAACTATCTATGGGGCTGTTTACATGAGCCCGGTTACCCGAGATTCAAAGAAGCGTGAGGAGAATTTTAAATATGTCTTCATGACACGAAACAGGCACATGCTATTGTTGTGGTGATTATACGACTGCCAGGATCGTGTTATCTGTTTGACTTATTGATAGAAAATATTCCAGCTACTTGGCTTTTTTTATTGATTTCTTTTCTGCCCGCCACTTCTCTGAATACGCACAAATTGCGACTGTTGTCTTTGGAGTGGATACTTTGGAGTGTTCATGTTGGCAACGACCGTTTACGAAAGGGAAAATTGCCGTTGGTCTTAGGCTTGAGAATTGGCAGTCACGTTTTTGTTCCAGTTCCTCCAGAATTTATTGCACCAGCAATAAACCCGGCATATTACAGACACTTTCACGTTTCCGGAATCTCCATACCATGTCTTTTGCTTATCGTCACACAGAGCCTAACACAAGAGATGTGCTCGGAGGGGCCCTAAGTCATTTACAGGTAGTAATCATCGGTAATCACTTCTGCTATACAAGTTGAAATTCCTTAGAAGTAATCAGTGGAACTATAGTCACAAATGAGGTTTATTATCGGGACGTCACTATTATATTAAGACAAAAATTTATCTGCTATTGGAGACGGCTATACGAAGGGTTTTGGTCACAATGTATTTAAATTGCTATAAGGCTTAAACTTTTTTGTTACATAAAATTTGATACATAAAATTCGATGCACAGGCCTTGGAAACATGGATGAATTGCACATAGAGTAAGACTTTTTAGTTGTTTATTCAATTAGTACAGTCCCAACCATGTGGACTATCTTGGAATATAATCGTATAATACACGTTGAGAGGAAGTCATCATTTACATATAGCTACTGCTATCTTTCTTAAAACTTATTTTCTTTTAGTTTTTTCGCTATAAATTATTTTTCTTTTATTTCTAATTGTAACTGTCCTCTTCTATAAAAAAATCGCTTCATGTTGAAGTTGGCAACAGTAAAGCTACCAAAAATGCTGTTCTTGATAACTGCTTGAGACATAAACAATACGTATCATAAAATATTGTTATAAATTTCAATTCATCTCTTTGTCCACAAAAGCTTCACCTTTCGTAGTCCAGGAGTAAATCCAAGTTTCATTTTCAATACATATGCTACTGTTTTTATGGCCAAAACTAGCATTTCAGGTAGGAAACAGATAGTCAAAACTCAACTGAATAATTTCACAATGGCAATATCATCAGAAGAAAAACGAAATACGACAAGTAGAAAAGAAAAGAATTAAATTAACGGAAAACAAACATAATACATATATTGTTAAACCACAATGAATACAACATCAAAAACAGTTCACTACATCAAATACGACATTGACTTTCACATGTGCAATAGTACAACAATGATATAATTATAATCGAATACAATTTCACCAACAATTTAGGAACAACTTTCACGAACAATGTTACAACATTTTAGACAAAGAGGAAGGAAAGGATGACACACTTGCTACATATATTTATATATATACACAAATCTCATTTGATTTTAAATTGCAAATTCAGCAAGGAATAACATTACAACATCTTTGTGGTAAAAACAACTCTCGAAAGTTGCAAAGTAAAAAAATGTTAAAAATTGACCAGTGCAAGCTGTCACATATTCGTGATTAATTGTTTTTTCTTTTGTTACTGCTTTAATTAGGCTCAAAGGTGAAAATATGCGATTGTGACTAACACTTTATCAGCCTCCTATTTGCTCATTTTTTCACGATTTAGTATTAAAAACATGTAATTCAATAGTTAAAAGCCTAACCTTTCCGAATGTTAAAAATTTCGTTGATAGAATGAGTAGTTAACGTACGATAGCGCGCCAAAGTTGGATTACCTTTTTTATACATCTGATGCATCGTATTCGCGATTTACGAGGTCACTGAATTCACAACGCAAGATTGAAAACAGTCAAAGCACGGTAATCCAACGCAAATTTATTCAAAATTAGTGTAATAAATCTATTTTAATATTTATACAGTTATTTATTGGGATTCCTATGGTTGCAGGGGCAAAGAGAGTGTTGCAGTGACACACAGACTTAAGGCAGGTTGTCTGTTGCATGGATTTAGTTGTTTAACCTGTAAAGTGTTTTGTTTAACCCCTTAGCTGTGTTGAAATCCGGCAAATGCTCTTTGGTAAAGCAACCATTTTTTTAAATGATGACAACTCGTGTATCAGCATGTTTTAATATGATAAAATATTTTCAAAATATATTGCATGCATATTAATATTATATGACTTGAGTAATATTTATCATTCTTTTCAAAATAAATATTGAGAAAGTAAAAATTACAAAATAAGAATCTGTTGAAATCCATGAGCTACATTTAAATTATATTAGTTCAATGTTTGATAAAATCCTGATCACGTTAGATTTAGTTGTTCAAGAATTGTTACTGGGTGTAATGATACTGCATGAAGCATTAATTGTGCAGGGTTTAATTGTGCAATGTTCTTGATGAAGCTATTGTTCCATGACTTGATTGTGTTTTAGAAAACGAAAACTACAAAGGCATGGAAAAGATTTGGTTTTTGCCAGACGCAAAATGAGTGTAAACGGCTGAAAACAGGTGAGGATCAATACAATGATGACAATAAAACATAGCAGGTGTAGAGGATGTTTGGGGGGTAAAAAAATCTTCTAGGCGGGTAGATAAGTAAGTTTTATTCATTAAGATAAATAAGTTAGACTTATTTAATTATTGGTAAATATGAAATGTATTTCCCTCCAAATAAAGTATAGTCTAGAACAAACGATTTACTATTCAAATGTTGACCTTCAGTCGAACTCAAGGTCAGACGATAAGCAAGATTAGTTTCTGTTGAACTTTTTGCAGTCAAATCAATAATTATAGAATTACAACCAACTAGTGAATTTGAACATATAGATGACTATGTTGAAACTTTATTCGGGGATATTTAGAATTAGGGGAGGGGTTATGAAATATTTTCATTAACATAGTGGGGGAACGAAGATTTCTCCATATGTTTTTGGGAGGTACGTATGAGAATATTCACTTCAAATATAATTCATCCTCAACCCCACCCCCCCCCTTTAGTAATTAATTTATGATCGGTCCCTTATTTCATACTACTAGGCAAGGAACTTTTCGGAGAAAACAACAATTTTACAACTGAAAAAAATTATGATGAATATGCCGAACACCCTGAGGTAATCTGCTGTGGATTAAACCTAGCCCATCTTTGATTAGCATCTATATACTATATGAAAGAACTTAGATTTGTACTGTATGTTGATAAAATGCCCTCCATTCATCATTCAGATTTAACAACACTCGGTACAACTGTCGTCATCAATGGAAAACGAAATATTTATGCGCTTAATGAAGCTCCAATCTACAACGTGCAAACTTGGTAGGAGCGTATACGTATAATTGGCAATAGGCCACTTGCAACAATAGACAAACTTGTGAACTACTTTTCGTTGTGAATATTAATACGTTTTTTTTTGCCTTAGCGATAACCGGAAGCATTTTCCTTTTGACTCTGAACCGTTTCATTTCAATGGTAAGATCATCAAAATATTCCAGCATTGTGGCCTAAGATAAAGATACATCAATAAAAAAGGCTGCTACTTTTTTGTGTACCCAAGGATTCTCAATAACGCAGAGTGAAAGGCAAACTGAAACGTTTGCCCGAAGAAAAAAAGAGGTAACCATTGCGGCGCTATCAAAAAATTCTCGCCCATGAGGAAAAAAAGGAGCGCAACGACTGCAATTTTGGCTATCGATTTAACAACGCTCGATACAACAGTCGTCGTAGATGGAAAACGAAATATATATGCACCACTCATTTACATCGTGCGACTTGTTAGGAGTGAATAATTGATCATTTAAAACAAAGCACGATAATGAGTGATGAAACATGATCTGTGAAAAATTTATAAGGCCGTTATTTATGACGTGCGGATTAATTCTTTATTACAAATATTAAATATTTATTCTGATATTTTAAATATAGATTTGTTATTTCTAAAATTTACGCTAATATTTATAAAATATTTGCCAATCTGTCAAATACGTCCCCTATTTTTTAATGTATCCTAATTACAAATTTTTATATATGTCCTAATTGTGATTTAAAATATGTCCCAATTATAAATTCAAATATGTCCTAATGTTATGATTTTATTGAGTATTTGTAATTTGTCAGTTTCACGCGCCACTTTCCTGTTAAAATGTCAAACGGCTCAAACCTATCTAAAGCTTGTCGCACTGCCGCTGAGGCGCTGCAAATTCTGAGCAATGTAAATTCAACAGGAATTCTCGATCGTATCGAAACGAACAACCCCATTTCTGCATCCATTCCAAATAGAATGTCGAATGTTTTCGTTCCATCAACAAGCAACTCAAGTTTGGAGCAAGAGCTAGCGGAACGGTTCCCCACCGTAAACGCGACGAGATCACGAAAACGAAAGTCTAATTCACCCGCATTAACTTCACACCGGAACAACAAGAAAGCACAAAGAGGTCGACGGTGTAACGACGTTGTTTTTAAGGACCTTGTATTCATTCCGGATCCTAAAGAGACCGAAGTTCCGACGCACAAGAAGCGATTAGTGCTAGAAGAGCAAAATTTTGTCATTCACGAATTCCCGTTCAAAAGATCGTGGTCGGCCGAGACCCTAAAGGAGGAGGTTGGCAAAGTCTTGCCAAACGGGATAGAATTTGAATTTGTAAAGGTAATGACAAATAATTATGGCTTTTAATATTATGGTTAATTATAGACGTTTATAAAACGATAACAGCAATTTCACTCAATTGCAACGTATTTAAAGGAAATTAAGGTCTATATTCTGTATATACTGTAGTACCTGTAGCTAGAAGCTTAATTGGGGGGGGTGCATATTACTATGTTCATCTTATGCCGGAATGATTTCTTTTGTACGCTATTGTTCCTATGGTATATAAACATGGCTATATGAATATACACCCCCCAATTAAGCGGTCTAGCTACAGCTCAGAGTACACCCCTATTTATTATACATCCATAATAAAAGTCATATATTTAGATTTTAGCATCATATAGCTTGAGGTATGGAAAAACCTCAAGACTATGGATGATTCCATGAAATTGACAAATTGAACCACTGAGTACAGAGCACTGTAATCAATAGTGTGTATTTGATTGGCATGTTTACACATGATTATGTTTAGTCATGCTCAGTGTTGAGAATTACTAAATATAACTAATGAGTAATAAGAATCTGACCATTGTATTATACTAACAATGAATGTTTTCATGTGTGCAATGTTAGGAAAATTTTCATAAGGTGAAATGGAGAGTTCTATGTTCACCTAATTAAAATATTCTTATCATTGCACCTATAAAAACATTCATTACAATTTAATTTCACATGACACCAAAATGTACAAGCCCAGGGCCATCAGAGCAAAATTTAGGTGGGGAGCACCCTTGTCCACATTAGCTAAATTTCTGCCACTCTTGCAGGCTCATATTGTCAACAGACAACTTACAAAATTGAGACATCTTAATTAACAACAGATAATTAAACTACTAGTGAATGTTATATTTACGCAAGTATTCTTTTTATTAGGCTTGTTATGGTACTTTAGTCAAACCGAATTTGGCTAATGGAGTGGAGGTAACAACAAATGTATTAATTAAAATGGCTGGACAAGGGAATATTTATGTCAGAAGTATCACGGAAATGGATGACAGTGACAACGAAAATACAGATGAAATACTAATGCATCCCTCTTTTGCAACTACGTGCTGCATATCCACTGTTGCAACAGCATCTGGTGATGACAATGTGTCCATTGACACACCCAATCAAGGCTCAAGTGGTGATAGTGCTTCTTTGACACAAAGATCTAGTAACTGGGTTGATGATGATGTAGCAATCACTGAAAACTCTCTTGATAATGTACTAACATCAAATGAAGTCACCAGCTTCAATGACTCTGAGAGATTCCTAGAACATGATGCTCCAGCTGTTTCCCCCACTTGTGAAATAGTCCTTGATGACCGCCACTTTCCAGTGCCATTTGAGGATGACCCTATTTCCATCATTTCTGTTGAAGATCACCAAACACCAATGATGCCCCCACCTCACGATTCTGACCCATTCATTATAAAGGTTCATCGGACCATGATAAGAAAGGATTTAATCAAGATATTTTCTGATGATTCAGTGATGTCCCAGCCATTATTTGGCATAATAAATGCCAAAGGAGAGGAAGAAGTCGGTCGTGGAACTGGAGTGATGAGGGAAATATTTACACTGTTTTGGTCCGAATTTGCAGACTCGTCGTTGATTGGGGAGGAGGAGAGAGTGCCATTCATCAGACATGACTATAACAAGGAAACATGGCAAGCAATTGCAAGAATTTTGGTCAAAGGTTTTAAAGATTGTTCCTACTGTCCATTGCAGCTCAGCAGGGCTTTCATTGGCAGTGTATTTTTTGATGAAGCCTTTGTCACTGTTCCTATGTTGTTAACGTCATTTAAACGTTATGTTTCCAAGGATGAGGCAGGAATTGTGGAGCAGGCTTTATCAAAAGAGATCCCGCTAGATAGTAAAGAGTTAGAGGACTTCCTAAGCAATTTTGATTGCAGAAGAGTGGTAACTCTTGATAACATTTCTGACATTATCCAGGAGTTAGCCCATAAGGAACTAATTCAGAGACCAAAATACGTGTCAGATTGCTGGGCTGATATTGTTTCTCAGTTGAAGCTCTATTTTCCAACCATTGACGACCTGTGGAATTTTACAAAAGTCGTGAGCCGACAAATGCGAAAGTGGTCAACATGCTGCATGCAGATATCACAAACGATGCAGAGAGAGAAGCATTCAATCACCTAAAGAAATACGTCAGAGGACTGGAGAAAAGCAAATTATGCGCATTCTTGCGTTTTATTACAGCATCAGATATCCTTGTTACCGATGAAATTAAAGTCAGTTTCAGTAAAATTACTGGCGCTGCTCGTAGACCTGTCAGCCACACGTGTGGATGTACCCTTGAACTCCCAAGCACGTACGCAAATTTCTGTGAACTTCGAGAGGAGTTTAGTAGTATCCTTTCTGCGGATAGTTGGGAAATGAACATTGTTTAATTCATTTCGACTTTCTTAAAACTTTATGACATAACTTCGTAACAGAATATCGATCCTTGTTGAAATTTAACTTACAGTTTTGGTTTAAACATAATATTTGTTAAGGGGTTTTTGACAGTAAACAGTCATCTTTAATATGACAGGTACTGTATTGTTACTGTTAGGCATATAACTACACGTATAACCTTCATGTATGGTGGTGATATTAATATTTACTGATATGCATTTTAATAAAGAATATGTTGTGTATAAACGCTTTTCATTCAATACAATTAAGGGAGGCGCCCCTGCAATAAATACGTTCAATTGGTACTGCCCAGAAATGTTTGTAGTAGATTTAAAGATCTTAGATAATTAGAAGTTCCACCATTTCTGTCTTCTTGAAGAGGAGGACACTCCAAGTGCAACTGTTCAATCTGAAATGCTGTCAGTGTCACATTAAGTGCAGGAACAGCCACTTGGTAATCTTCGTCTTCGAGAGGTACCGCACCATCTCCATCAATCCCATAAAACACTAGTTCCTCAGGACGAAACATCTCTTCGGTTGCTGTATGGCCGGAATACATATTGTTGAGCATGCCAGCTGTATAAAGCTGCAATGGCGTGAGGTTTCTCTCGGTAGAAACAGAATGATTGTTCCATTGTTGTATAAATTCCATTAAAGACCGCCTTATTCGTGGTAGATAGACGTGGTGTAAAGCAAACAGGTTTACCTCATTCATTGGATCCAGAATTCCCATTTCTTCTAGATCGTTGAAATGTTTAGCATAGAAAGTTAAAACACCTGCATATACGTCCCTATGTATCCTTTCGACGCGGCAATTGTGGACAGAACTTCCCGTTATTATGCTTCCACGGGCTACGCCACGATTTCTTAACATGTATCGAGCGACTTCGATATTTTCCAGCCCATGATCGCTGCGTACTCTTGATGGTAAACCAAAAGTGGACACTCCGTGCATAAATTGTTCAAGGACGGTTTGAGCCTTGTTGTCCGTAGCACAATGTGCATAAATTAATAGCCTGGAATAACCGTCGATGCAACAGTGCACAACCAATCTGTAACGGATAAGCTTATGGTTGCCATCTATGTGCCAGAGTGAGTTTGGTGTTGGTACTGAATATTTGCGTCTATATATGATTCCACTCCAACGTAAAGACGTTCCAAGGGGATCTACTCTTCGTAAGCATTCGCGAACGCGGTTCCTTTGAATCTTTATTCCTCTTGCCCTTAATGCGCCCAATAATCTTCTCTGACCAATATTAGGAGTTAGACTTCTTATTTCTTCCACTTCTCTTTCCAGTCGCTCATCTGTTAAACAAAACAAGTTTCCATAGGAAAGTTGAACATCTAACCTAGTTACTTAGTTTACTCACAGTTAATGGAATATACATGGTTTCGAGACTAAATAAAAGTACAATACAACTCATTAACTATGTATTGTCCAACACTGTTAATAAGTTGTATTGTAGTTTTAGGTGGTCTCCAAACTATGTTTATTCTATCAACTGCAGTTTACTGAGCTAGGTAAGTGAGATTAATATTCCCAATTAATTACCCAATTAATTACCTGATATGGTCGTCCAAGAGTCATCTTCATCCGGTATATTTAATTCGTTTCGCTTGCGATTAAGAGTAGACACACTCACACCAAGCAAACTAGCTATTTTTGCCCAGGAAAAATGCAGTTCTCTCAAAAATAGAATTTGCTCACACTTTACTACAACAGCTGGGCGACCAGGACCTTTTGCCACTGATAAGGGTGCTGTGTAGCTAAAGTGAAGTTGACCTTCTTGTGAATCATCCACGTAATTTGTTAACATTCGACACAATGATCTTATTTTAGCCAACACTGCATCAATATCATTCTTGAAACTATTGAGAACAGCGTCATGAGCGTTTAATCCAGCATGTGTGGAAATTAGAACAAGAGTTGATGCACTCTCCTTTAGGTGTAAAAGCAGGTTTTCAATAACTTCAGTCGAACAATAGGTATCTTCTAAATTCTGAACACTGATTAAGAGGGAACGAATGGAATCCAGAAAAGTAGAAAGTCCTCGTTCATTTCGTTCTCTCGTTATTGTTCGAGGCATTCTTTACTACGCGCAAATTGTTAACAACCATAGAGAATGATGGGCAAATATTTAAATTCGCATTTAAATATAGGACATATTTGAATTTATAATTGGGACATATTTTAAATCACAATTAGGACATATATAAAAATTTGTAATTAGGATAAATTAAAAAATAGGGGACGTATTTGACAGATTGGCAAATATTTTATAAATATTAGCGTAAATTTTAGAAATAACAAATCTATATTTAAAATATCAGAATAAATATTTAATATTTGTAATAAAGAATTAATCCGCGCGTCATAGTTATTCATCATGCTTCAAAAGATTTGTGAAGAACTGCGAGGACAGATATAGTAGTTTTTCCAAAAAATCCTGGTTGTATATATATATATATATATATATATATATATATTAATATATATATATATATATATATATATATATATATTTCTTATCATATTTATACGTAATGTATTTATTTTATTTAAATTTATATTATTATTAGTTATTCTTATGTAGATAATCCTTAATTATTTGGTTATTTAATTACTTCTATTTCTTCGACATTTAAAATTAGCATAATATTAATTTTCGTATTGGTAAATGATATTTACACTGGCTACTTTTATGATTCTGTTCATGCAGCGTTTTTTTAATAAGCAGCCCAGTAGCATTGGGTGAGCATCGATAATTGAGGTTCACAACAACAAGTTAATATGCACGGTCTAATTGAATGCTGCACATCATAAAAACGTGGAAGTAAGTGACTGCATGTTTGCTTGACTGCATGTGACACCTTTGGTTGTGAATGTTAATACTTTTTTGCCCTAGCGATAACAGGACGCATTTTCCTTTTGACTCTGAATCGCTTCATCTCAATGGTATAAAATCGTCAAAATATCCCAGCATTGTGTCCTCAGACAAAGATATATCAATAAAAAAGGCTGCTACTTATTTGTGTACCCAAGGATTCTCAATAACGCAGAGTGAAAGGCAAACTGAAACGTTTGCTTGAAGAAAAAAAAAAGGTAACCTTTGGGGCGCTATATAACAATTCTCGCCCATAAGGAAAAGAAAGAGCATAACGACTGCAATTTTAGCTATTGATTTAACAACGCTCGATACCACAGTCGTCGTAGATGGAAAACGAAATATATATGCACCACTCATTTACATCGTGCGACTTGGTAGGAGTGAATAATTGATAATTTAAAACAAAGCACGATAATGAGAGATGAAACATGATGTGTGCAAAATTTATAAGGCCGTTATTCATCATGCTTCAAAAGATTTGTGAAGAACTGTGAGAACAGATATAGCGGTTTTGTAAAAATTCCTGGTTGTATATTTATAATATTTCTTATCATATTTATACGTAATGTATTTATTTCATTTACATTTATATTATTATTAGTTATTTTTATGTAGATAATCCTTAATTCATTCGTTATTCAATTACTTCTATTTCTTAGACACTTAAAATTAGTATAATATTAATTCTCTTATTGTTAAATGATATTTACACTGGCTACTTTTATGATTCTGTTCATGCAGCGGTAATTTAAAAAGCAGCCCAGTAGCATTGGGTGAGCATCGATAATTGAGGTTCACAACAACAAGTTAATATGCACGGGTCTAATTGAATGTTGCGCACCATAAAAACGTAGAAGTAAGTGACTGCATGTTTGCTCGACTGCATGTGAAACTTTTGGTTGTGAATATTAATACGTTTTTTACCCTGGCGATAACCGGAAGCATTTTCCTTTTGACTCTGAACCGTTTCATTTCAATGGTAAGATTGTCAAAATATCCCAGCATATTGTGTCCTGAGATAAAGATACATCAATAAAAAAGGCTGCTACTTTTTTGTGTACCCAAGGATTCTCAATAACGCAGAGTGAAAGAAAAACTGAAACGTTTGCCCGAAGAAAAAAACAGGTAACCTTTGCGGCGCTATCTAAAAATTCTCGCCCATGAGGAAAAAAAAGAGCGCAACGACTGCAATTTTGGCTATCGATTTAACAACGCTGGATACAACAGTCGTCATAGATGGAAAACGAAATATATATGCACCACTCATGCATTTACATCGTGCGACTTGGTAGGAGTGAATAATTGATAATTTAAAATAAAACACGATAATGAGTGATGAAACGTGATGTGTGAAAAATTTATAAGGCTGTTATTCATCATGCTTCAAAAGATTTGTGAAGAACTGTGAGGACAGATATAGTGGTTTTGTAAAAATTCCTGGTTGTATTTATATATTTCTTATCATATTTATATATATTTCTTATTATATTTATATATTTTCAATAGCATTTATCGCATTTACATTTATATTATTATTATATAGTTATATTTATGTAGATAATCCTTAATAAATTGGTTAGTTATTTACTTCTATTTCTTCGACACTTAAAGTTATTATAATATTAATTCTCGTCTTGTTAAATGATATTTACACTGGCTACTTTTATGATTCTGTTCATGCAGCGGTAATTTAAAGAGAAGCACAGTAGCATTGAGTGAGCATCGATAATTGAGGTTAACAACAACAAGTTAATATGCACGGTCTAATTGAATGTTGCGCACCATAAAAACGTACAAGTAAGTGACTGCATGTTTGCTCGACTGCATGTGAAACTTTTGGTTGTGAATATTAATACTTTTTTTTTGCCTTAGCGATAACCGGAAGCATTTTCCTTTTGACTCTGAACCGTTTCATTTCAATGGTAAGATCGTCAAAATATCCCAGCATTGTGTCCTGAGATAAAGATACATCAATAAAAAAGGCTGCTACTTTTTTGTGTACCCAAGGATTCTCAATAACGCAGAGTGAAAGGCAAACTGAAACGTTTGCCCGAAGAAAAAAAGGTAACCTTTGCGGCGCTATCTAAAAATTCTCGCCCATGAGGAAAAAAAAGAGCGCAACGACTGCAATTTTGGCTATCGATTTAACAACGCTGGATACAACAGTCGTCATAGATGGAAAACGAAATATATATGCACCACTCATGCATTTACATCGTGCGACTTGGTAGGAGTGAATAATCGATAATTTAGAACAAAGCACGATAATGAGTGATGAAACGTGATGTGTGAAAAATTTATAAGGCCGTTATTCATCATGTTTCAAAAGATTTGTGCAGAACTGTGAGGACAGATATACTGGATTTGTAAAAACTCCTGGTTGTATATATATAATTATTTCTTATCATATTTATATATATTTCTTATTATATTTATATATTTTCAATAGCATTTATCGCATTTACATTTATATTATTATTATATAGTTATATTTATGTAGATAATCCTTAATAAATGGGTTATTTATTTACTTCTATTCCTTTGACACTTAAAATTAGTATAATATTAATTCTCGTATTGTTAAATGATATTTACACTAGCTACTTTTATGATTCTGTTCATGCAGCGGTAATTTAAAGAGCAGCACAGTTGCATTGCGTGAGCATCGATAATTGAGGTTGACAACAACAAGTTAATATATGCACGGGTCTAAGTGAATGTTGCGCACCATAAAAACGTAGAAGTAAGTGACTGCATGTTTGCTCGACTGCATGTGAAACTTTTGGTTGTGAATATTAATACGTTTTTCTGCCCTAGCGATAACCGGAAGCATTTTCCTTTTGACTCTGAACCGTTTCATTTCAATGGTAAGATCGTCAAAATATCCCAGCATTGTGGCCTAAGATAAAGATACATCAATAAAAAAGGCTGCTACTTTTTTGTGTACCCAAGGATTCTCAATAACGCAGAGTGAAAGAAAAACTGAAACGTTTGCCCGAAGAAAAAAAAGGTAACCTTTGCGGCGCTATCTAAAAATTCTCGCCCATGAGGAAAAAAAAGAGCGCAACGACTGCAATTTTGGCTATCGATTTAACAACGCTGGATACAACAGTCGTCATAGATGGAAAACGAAATATATATGCACCACTCATGCATTTACATCGTGCGACTTGGTAGGAGTGAATAATTGATAATTTAAAACAAAGCACGATAATGAGTGATGAAACATGATGCGTGAAAAATTTATAAGGCCGTTTTTCATCATGCCTCAAAAGATTTGTGAAGAACTGTGAGGACAGATATAGTGGTTTTGTAAAAATTCCTGGTTGTATATATATATTTCTTATATTCATACGTAATGTATTTATTTTATTTACATTTATATTATTATTAGTTATTTTCATGTAGATAATCCTAAATTAATTGGTTATTTATTTACTTCTATTTCTTCGAAACTTAAAATTAGTATAATATTAATTCTCGTATTATTAAATGATATTTACACTGGCTACTTTTATGATTCTGTTCATGCAGCGGTAATTTAAAAAGAAGCACAGTAGCATTGGGTGAGCATCGATAATTGAGGTTCACAACAACAAGTTAATATGCACGGTCTAATTGAATGTTGCGCACCATAAAAACGTAGAAGTAAGTGACTGCATGTTTGCTCGACTGCATGTGAAACTTTTGGTTGTGAATATTAATACGTTTTTTACCCTAGCGATAACCGGAAGCATTTTCCTTTTGACTCTGAACCGTTTCATTTCAATGGTAAGATCGTCAAAATATCCCAGCATTGTGTCCTGAGATAAAGATACATCAATAAAAAAGGCTGCTACTTTTTTGTGTACCCAAGGATTCTAAATAACGCAGAGTGAAAGACAAACTGAAACGTTTGCCCGAAGAAAAAAAAACCTAACCTTTGCGGCGCTATCTAAAAATTCTCGCCCATGAGATAAAAAAAGAGCGCAACGACTGCAATTTTGGCTATCGATTTAACAACGCTGGATACAACAGTCGTCATAGATGGAAAACGAAATATATATGCACTACTCATTTACATCGTGCGATGTTAATCTAAATAGTTAGATCTTTAGCTTGAACTCCGCTTTGATGAATATGCTTTGATGAATACATGATATGATTTGTCAAGGGATGTGTTGGCCGCGTATTCACCAACTGGAAAGTTTAAAATAATGTATATGTAATTACTCTGACTAAGAATAATGTATATCTAATTACTAGTACTGGGATCATGTACATCTAATTAGCTGAAAGTCTGTCAGATTTGGTTAAGGAGATGCAGGATTTTACAGATATATCTGTTGACAAAGAAACATACAAATTTGAGTACTTTCTTGGGGGGGATTGGAAGTTCCTTGCTTGTGTTTGTGGCATTGGGGCAGCAAATGCTGTGTATGCCTGCATATGGTGCAAATGTGCTCGTCTGGACCGATGTGACACCACAAAGCATTGGTCTATTTTGGATCCTAACAATGGTGCACGGACAGTAAAAGAGATTGAACAATATGCCAAATCCAGAAAACTCAATTGTAAATCCAAGCCAATTTTCCCTTTCATTCCCCTTAGCCATGTGGTAATCGACACCCTTTATCTCTTCTTAAGAATTTTTGATAACCTGATTGGAAACTTGATACGGCAGCTCAAAGTTTGTGATTCAATTGAAAAAAAAATCAAATTTTCAGATGGTTTTCAAAGAGAAAAATACAGACATATGGCTAGATATGAAAAATTCTTGCAAGAATTGGGCATACCATTTTCTTGGTACATTGGCAAAGAAAGCAAGCAGTTGGAGTACCGAGACTTAACAGGACCAGAGAAGGTAAAGCTTTTCCAAAAAATTAATATATCCTTTCTACTGCCAAATTCAGAAAATGCTGACACAATCCAGAAAGTTTGGGATGGGTTTTGGAACATTAGACAGGATTTGAAAAAGGATTTTAATTCTATTGAGGTAGTTGCTCTCAAAAGCAAGATCACCTCCTGGTTGGAACTATACTTGACGATATACCTGGCAAAAGATGTAACACCGTATATCGATCCATGCCCTGTATGCTCATGTGCCCGAGTTCCTAAATCTACACTCCAACCTAGAATATTTCACACAACAGGGCATGGAAAAATACAACGATATTACATCCAAAAATTTTCTCAGGTCTAGTAACTATCGGAGTATCTCTGCACTTGAACAGATTTTCTTGAAAAAGAACAGAGTTCAATATTTAGAAACAACTGGCTGTGCCAGGGTTAAGAATAATTATACCTGCTTTAATTGTAACAATCCCGGACACACAATGAAAACATGCTCTGAGGTATGTAAGAATTGTAAGAGCTCAAGTTGTGGTTCACACCTGGTAAAGCAGAATGGCAAATATCACCCTAAGTGCACAGTACTTACTAATGATACAGCTAGTGGTAAATGTAACTGATTTGCAAGCAATAAGGGTTGCACCGTTGCACAGCTATTGGGGATAACACAAACACCTTGTATATAATAAGCACACTATATATAAAATTGATTTTTTGTTTCGCAATGAGAAAATGAACTATTATTATACAAAAAATTGATCTCATTAAATCTTGTGTCTTCGTTTATATTGTACATTATTTCCACTATTTTTCACGAAAGTAAAAACCAACTGAGTGCAGCATTTCAGTTTTCACATGCTTGCTCCCTACAATCTTGTACTCAAGTAGTGAAGACTTTCTGCCCAACCAAAATTTCACAGTTCCTTCGACAATGAAGCAAAAATCTCCACAAATATTTCGAATTCGTTCGTCCCATTTTTGCCCAAGAATATCATCAAGCTCGCGGTTTAGTGATAAAGTGTAAATAAACCTTCCCCTTTCGGTAAAACCGTTTGAGACGCTACCAAGTACACGTGTAAACACATCCTCACTAACATCAAACTCTAGGCGAACATCAGCGCGATTACAGCTAACCGATGCCGAAACTATGCAATGCTTTGTTTAAGGACTACGTCAAGATCTGAAAGAGCATGTTATTTTGCAGTTACCAGATACATATGCCGCCGCTGTTGATGCAGCGCGTTTGAAAAATTCGCTTTCACGCCCAGTAACTTCAGCTCTAACAAGTCCAAGTTCGCGTGCCTGAACGCCTATAGATTTTGTTTCGTCGCACTCGACAGCGCACGTCCAGACCGCACGTAATACTCATTCTGACCAGTTTCCGAATTACGTCACTCGTGAAGAGTTTATGAGGTTGCAAAATCAAGTTCAGTCAACGCCGGCCAACATTAGACCGAGAATGGGACCGACACAAATAGTTCCAAATGCAAATGCACCACGGATGGTCGACCAATTTGTAATCGTTGTAATAGAGTAGGGCACATTGCAAGTCGTTGTTTTTTAAACTTGAATCGTTCAAGTCTTTCACAAGACCGCACAACTTTTAATTCACCCAGAAGTACATTATTTCAACCACAACGTATAGTCAACACTACACACCGGGGCAAACTACACGAAATAATTTTAATAAAAATAACCCAAGATCAAACCTTTATTCAGGAAGGTCTACCCGTTTTCCAGCATTACCTCCGCCTGTTCCCCCACCACCTCCCTTGAATGCTTCACAGCAAGAGAGTGCATATGTATCTAGTCAATATCACAATAAACCTTGTTTTCTCTTTGCACGAAAACGTTCTGCTCCAAACAATGCATTTGCATCACTTCGAAAAACGTATTACCTCACTGTAACTGGGGAAGGCATTGATGCTAATATTCTCATTGATACGGGTTCCGCTATTACTGTAATTAATCAAGCTTTCTGGGAGAAAATTCGACAAAATTCGAAATTGGCTTTAGGGAACATCAGTACAATGTAAAACAGCGCAGACCGCGAGTGGCGAAATAGTTCAGGTTTTAGGTGATGTAAATCTGGAATTCTACTTAGGTAACGCTAGTTATATGGTAAAAACATGTGTTTTACCTAAACTTCATTATATGGCTATTTTGGGAAAGAATTTTCTTTAGCATTTTGATTGTATTATAGATTTTAAATCTGGTTATCCCGAAATCGCTCGCGATAATTTGGTTATGCTTAATATGTCTAATACGCAGGACAAAACTGAGACTACCGACCACGAGCCAACAGGCGAAACAACAAAGGACCCTAATGGGTCCTTTGTTGTTTCGCCTGTTGGCTCGTGGTCGGTAGTCCATTCGCAGACATAGAACCTGAAATTCATGATAATTCAGGATATACCATTTATGCGGCTGATACTCATGTTATTCCACCAAATTCTGAATGTGTCATTCAGGCAACATTTAACAAAAATTATTTAACTGAAACAATGGGTTTGATTGAGGTAAATTTACCGCAGCGATTTAATGTTTGTGAAGCCGCAGCGCTTGTGTACGTATCCCCATCAGGGCTTGTCCCCTTTCGCCTGGTATATCCTACTGAAAGACCGGTCAAAATTTATAGGTATACGACACTGGGAACGTTTTTTCAACAAAATCAGATCAGTAATATTATGACCTTATCAGCAGAGCAAACATATAACCCTTCTGTATCCACTAAACAGAATCCTGAGCAAACAGATCAATATGAATTTGATATTTCACCAGATTTAACAAATGATCAACTGAATAAACTACATGGGTTTTTATCGGATAATGCGGATATCTTTTCACAAAATACACATGATTTAGGTCGAACATCCATCGTTAAACACCAAATTTTTACTGATGGTTCTCCACCTATAAGACAAAGACCATATCGTACTGCACCAACACAACGCGAGACTATAACAGAACACGTCCAGACAATTCTTGAGGTGAACATTATTGAACCTTCAGTTAGCCCATGGGCGAGTCCAGTAGTGCTCGTAAAGAAAAAAGATGGTTCAACTCGTTTTTGTGTTGATTACAGGAAACTGAATGCTGTAACAAAAAAGGATTCTTATCCTTTCCCGCATATTCAAGAATCTTTGGACTTATTAGGCCAAGCACAATTCTTTACCACCTTAGATTTGTTTTCTGGATATTGGCAGGTAGAAATGGACGACTCGTCAATCTAAATTAACAGCATTTACCACTTATGACGGCCTATACCAATTCAATGTACTCCCTTTCGGACTATGTAACGCACCATCTACCTTTCAGCGATTGATGGAAAATGTCTTACGAGGATTAAATTGGAAAATATGTCTAATATACATCGACGACATAATCATATTCTCCCATTTCTTTCAAGAACATTTACAACATTTAAATTTGGTATTTTATGCGCCTTAGACAAGCAAATATTAAACTTAAGTCCACTAAATGCCATTTTGCCTTGCCTAAAGTCAAATATTTGGGCCACATAGTTTCACGAAAAGGAATTCAACCAGATCCGGATAAGATTAGTGGCGTAAAAGACTTTCCTGTGCCAAAAAAAGGTTAAGGATGTGCGTAGTTTTCTCGGCTTAGCTAACTATTATCGACGTTTTGTGAAAGATTTCTCGAAAATTGCTAAACCACTTACGCAATTACTCCATAAGAATGTAAAATTTCAATGGACCGATGCTTGTCAAATAGCCTTCGATATCTTAAAAACGGCGTTAATATCAGCTCCAATTCTGTGTTACCTTGACTTCACAAAACAATTCGATTTATATGTATATGCAAGTTTGGATGGATTAGGAATGACCCTCGCCTCGGTCAAATTCAGAATAACCGGGAAGTTGTGATAGCATATGCTGGTCGTAGTTTAAATTCGGCCGAGCTCTCGTATTCTGCTACAGAAAAAGAAGCTTTGGCGGTAATTGACGGTATAAAGAAATTTCAACCGAATTTGTATGGGCATAAGTTCACGGTACACACAGAATCACAGATCATAACGCTTTAAAGTGGCTTATGAGTGTCAAAGATGTCACCGGAAGATTAGCGCGATGGTGGTTATTTATCAAGCAATTTGATTTCGAAATAAAACATCGCCTAGGTGTAGCTAATGGCAACGCAGACAGCCTTTCACGGCGTGCTTATTCTAGTACCTTAGCTGCTTTAAAACCTCTCTCTACCGAGATGGCACGAATTCATGAAATGCAACGAAAACACGCGAATTTGGCACCACTTATCACATATCTCGAAACAAAAACACTGCCAGACGAGGAAAAAGCGTCAAGAACTATTCTACACCAAGTTGACCAGTTTTTACTAGATGAGCATGGCATATTACATCATTTGTTGACTCCGGCAGGCCGCAACCGACCTGATACTAAAATTCAACTAGTCGTACCCGCTTCTTTGCGTTTTGAAATATTAAAGTCCTTGCACGATAGCCCGCTAGGTGGTCATTTAGGCCTAGAAAAAACGTATGAAAAAATCAGGACGCGCTATTATTGGTCTGGTATGTTCACGGATGTACAACATTGGGTAAGGTCGTGTATTGATTGTCAAATGCGTAAAACACCGCGAAATAGGATTAAGGCTCCTTTATTACCGATTCCTGTCGACGGAGCGTTTGATAGAGTCGCTGTTGATTGCTTAGGGCCATACCCAGAATCGTATTCAGGAAACCGTTATGTTGTAGTTTTTTCAGATTACTTTACGCGCTGGCCAGAGGCATTTGCAGTTTCCACAATTGAAGCCACAGTTATAGCTAAATTGCTTGTGAATGAAATATTCTGTCGACATGGAGCGCCAAAAACGTTGCTTTCAGATAGAGGTAAAAATTTTCTGTCAAAACTAATTCGTGAAGTGTGTGGGTTATTAGACATCAAAAAACTCAACACAACCGCTTATCACCCACAAACGGATGGGCTTGTTGAACGATTTAATAGCATTATTTCGCAGTCATTATCAATGTATGTATCAGCAAATCAAAAGGATTGGGATGAGTTTTTACCATCAATACTATTTGCATATAGGACCTCACCACAGGCGACAACTGGGGATTCCCCATTCTATCTTCTATATGGACGCAAACCGCGTCTACCTATAGATGTCAATATATTACCGCCTCAAACTGATAAGCTCTCAACGTCCATTGCGGAACATAGGGCTTGTATCGTCTTACAAATAGAGGAAGCGCAGCGATTAGCTAAAGTAAACACGGAACGAACTCAGCAACAAATGAAAGCCCGCTACGATTTAAAGTCTAAATCAGATGCTTATAGAATTGGGCAGCGTGTCTGGGTATTTACACCAAAGACCCAAAAGGGGTTGTCAAAAAAATTATTGCATTGTTGGCATGGTCCCTATCGTATTGTAGAGAAAGTATCTCCTGTGAACTTTAAGTTAAGAAATTCAGAAAACCGTCTTATTTCGACACCGGTACATGTTAATCGTATGAAACTCTTTTACGACGCGAATGATCGCCCAATGACCCACTTGATGGTGATTTTACTATGCGCGAAGACGAAATTCCACAGGACAGCTTTGAAAAGAAAGGAGATACTGAATCAGACTCCTCTTTCGATGATGAAACGCCAGAAATAAACGGGAAAACGCATACCTCTAATGTGCCTAGTCAGCCAGACCATGTTAGTGACGATGAAATATATCAAATTGAGAAAGTTTTGAAGACGCGCTTAAGAAAGGGTCAGAAACAATACCTCGTGAAATGGTTAGGCTTTCCGAGTGAACAAAATTCGTGGGTAACAGAATCAGACATGGTAACACAAGAACAAACACAACCCTCCATTAATTCATTGTCTTGCGAGACCCCGACATCGAATCAGCAGCAACATACACAGCAGCGTAATACGAATCGAGCGCTACACCTATTTAGGTCCATATATAATCTTGTAGCCATATTGGTATTACTTGTAACATATATCACAATAGGGTCTGCTAATTCAATTAACCTTGGACCTCTTTACGACTGTTCACGCGTATATCATACCGCGTTATACAAATTTACTGATTATTCACATTGTGAGCATGATATGCACCTTAGTGATTCTAAAGTTAAATATTTCGAAGCTGACGTTCTGCAATGTTCAATACGAAGCTCCCATCTGCCTATTTTTCACTGCACTGCCCAACGATTACGAATGACGTGTTCTGAAAGTTTTTTGGTCATAAAAGCAGACATCATACCTTGCATACAATTTCGGTTTCTAACCGTGAGTGTTTCAAAGCAGCAATTCATCGTAAGACGCGCTACGGAAGACTGAAACAGCATTCAAATGGAGAATGGCGGGCTTATACTCCAGATTCATATAGCTGTAAGTGGTTGAAAACTAGGACGCGTACTTATATCCATTTTCGCGTGATTCAATATGCTGCACGACTAACAGGCAAGGATAGGTATATTCAACAACATCTAACACATACTCGTTGTCGCTACTCTCAATATTATTGTCGACCCCGTGAAAAACCTAAAAGTTCAATGGTGTGGAAACAACTAGTGCATCATGATACTCGGTTGTATCATTCGCTTGGTAAATTTACAGCGCATCGCATTGATAATTACATACTCATTCCATCTCTAAGAATTAGTGGCACCATTGTAAAAATTCGTGAAAAAGCAATTATGGTTCTCGATAGCGGATATGTTATAATTAATTTGGCACATCGTAACGGCGCACTAGACCAACTTGAAAACAAATTGAAGTCATTAAAAGTTAGGGACTTGTATCTTAAGCTGCCTGGTCAAGCTATTAGAAGTCTTGCACGCGTGTTCTCCGTACAAGTTAACCTATTCGTAAGTCATTTAGCTGCCTTGTCCGAACAGGAACGAATAAATATGATTCGTTCATGGGAAAACATATGTCGCCAACGCCAAAAAATGTCTAGGATATACCGGTGGGCAATTGGGCAACAAACTTCCCCCATAGTAGCTCCCGATGGTTCTCTAGCAGAGAGGGTCACACAATAAGCCCAAATGGAGATGCATATCTGTTGAGTCAATGCTATAATGAAACCGATTGCACCTTATTTTTAAATCGCACTTATAACGGTACATGTTATTCGAAGTTTCCAGTTTATCTTCATGCAAACAATCAGATTAAGTATCTCTCACTTACCCAACGTCGACTTTATAGCCATTCTAAGTCAATACCGTGTGATAATATTCCAGACGCCACATATATTGCTGATCATTCAGAAACCGTGTGGTATATCGACCGCAATGGCACTGCGTCTAAAACTAATTATACCAAGACTTATTTACCAGCCTTCTCAAATTCCATATTAAAACTTGGTGATATTAATCCACGATTACTACGATATATTCCAGAGCCATTTGAAACATTCTCGCTCCTTGATATTCTTGCGCAGACTCAGGAAACAATAGAACAATTGGACAACATTCGAGCAGCAGACGAGGATAATAATGTCGCATTAGGTATAGGCAAAATAATTGGCATTACTCTATGAGGCATATCTTCCGGTGGAAGTCATATCATAAAGGCAGTAGGATCAGCGCTACATGACGGCTTGACAGGTCTTGGAGATCTCGATGAAAAAGTCATTACCAGCCTAGGCAAAGCCACAGGAAACGTTATAGATTCATCCGGTCGTGCGTTTGAGCACGCTGCTCGAGGCGCAGGAGGGTTTTTTCACGATGTTTTGGGAGGTTTAAGTGGTTCCCTACTCTGGGGTGCGCTCGTACTTTTGGCAGTATTCTGTCTATATCAGTACATACGTAACCAACAAAACTGTTTTCAAAAACCTGACACATCATTTGATGTTGACGAAGCTGACATTGACGTTGAGATAAACGACGATCAATCTGAGTTACAGGATATGACTATACAGGACGAATGTGTAGACTGTGGGTTGCCCCGATGCCCATCGGTTTCTAACCACTTGTCCCAGGAATCATCCGTTTAGGAAGGCAAGCAGTTTCGCCTCTGCCTTCATGTAAATAGTTGTTTTCGTTTACATTGTGCTACGCTTAGTAAATGAAATATGTTTAATTGTAGATTACCCCTGAGGTACACATATGCATAAGTCAATTATATTTAGATCAGTTGTATCTTGTATAATCGATTATGTAGTGTTGTCGTAGAATAACCACACGTACTATTCTGTATAGTCTCAGTTATTAGGCATTTGGCAATATGCCCGTGATAGCCGCGCCGAGCTCAAAAACAAATTAAAATAGTTGGGAATTTGTAAACATATTATATGTACACACATATCTATGATACTATTATATTTAGTTAACTTAAGTTCGTTATAGCTCACACGAAGCTGGGGACAGCTTATTCTAGGTGAGGAGGATTGCTACGCAAAGCTTTATTGTGTTTAGAGATACGCATATAAAAATAGCCATAAAAATAGAAGTAGCAATGGCATGACAGGGATTAGTGATTAAGTTTTGCCAAAAGATGCCTGAGTAAATATAAATTTTCGGCCATTCGCAATCATTAATCACACTCCCTTTAATGTATGACATATCATGGGATCAAGTAACTAATTAGGGGAAAACATTTATCACCATGACAGAAGTAAATGCGTGGATCAACAGTTCTAAGTCGTTGATAAGCTCAACTGCTACATAGTATAAAAATGAGCGTGCTGTAGGAAATGTAGGCTCTTATGTCAATCAACTGTGCTTTTTATAATGCGCGGTCGAGCATTTTAAGGATCACGTCATCAAAAGTTTAAATCGATAAAAATAAGAGTAAAAATAGGTTAAGTTGAAGGATATTGTTCACGGAGGTATTATTTGAAAATTTTACTAGTTGTTGATGATAAACATTTTAAGTTGTGAACATTTTTAAGTATTGACCGATTGAGCTAAAGACCAACTTGACTAGTGCGTCAACGCCGTATTTGTACAAACAAGATATGAGAGTTGGAACGAGCTTCTAACGCCAATCCACATTTCTAACTTACAACGCTGATTGGTTGGATCAGGACCAGCCCACTTTGGTTGATGACGTCTGCAAGTTTCCCTCAACCGTTACTATAAAAGGGCGTGCACAACACCCCAACCTTCAGTGGACTAGCGGAGTAAAAAGCATGTGAAACGTTAAGAAGCTCAACCTGACAGAACAGACAGCCAAGACAAGAACAGAAAACAACGAAGTTCCGAAAGGACGAATATTTGAAGAGAAGAACGAAGTCAGAAACTAACATTAATGAGCATTATAGTTAATCCATTGTAAAGATCTCCTACCCCGCATAAATAGAAAATAAAGACTATATAACACAGTGAATTTATGTAAGTTATCTTTCAAATGTGAAATGTCATCACAGGAAAGCCTTAATTATGCATTTGGTCTATACAATACTGGGCAATTATCTTCTGTGCTTTTAATGTCCAAAGTGAAAGAATTGCTTGTGGCTCAACATTCTTCACTTTTGGATACGTTATACTTGCTCCAGGAATTAAATCCTTCCATCTCAGAAAGAGCTGTTATCTTTGCATCGAAATGCTAAAGCATACAAATATGCTTTGATGAAAATATAATATGATTTGTCAAGGGATGTGTTGGCCGCGTATTCACCAACTGGAAAAGTTTCAAATGACTGTAGCTTTTAGTCCCAATTCCTAATTTCTCTTCATCTAAATACACAATATCAAGCCAAAACAATACATTACAGTCGGGCTGAGTTTTTAATATTTTTCCCCAAAATTGTTGACCTACAGCAAAGATGTCTAGCCTGTGAAAGCATACATAAAAGCAAAGCTAAACAATATCGAGAGGTGCCAGAAAACAAAAAATGAGTGACTATTTACCTTCGTTGTATTTGTTTATATTGGCATATTGTTGTGCGATTAGTTTGTCCTGTAAAATTATTATTATATTTTATAATGCGTGCATGTGCACTCATTTATAATAAATCCTATTGGAAATCTCAAAACAATTGTACATATTCATTAAGGTCTCCAACATATTTTTAAACAGAGGTCTCCTATAGCAACTTGTGAGAAACCCAATAGAATCTTGTAGAAATTCATATAAAATCTTGTAGGAATTCCTATAGCATTTGTTTTTTTATTTTTTTAATGTTTTCCGTTTGTTTTTTTGCAAATTATATAAATGCTTGCTTGTACATGCAATGAGGCTCCTCAATGTTGTTGTGGAGTATAAAGTAAAAAGAGCAGCGGAAAATGTCGATTGGGAATTACGTACATGTAATTACTCTGATTGAGAATTGTGTACATCTAATTACTCTGATTGAAAATAATTTATATGTAATTACTCTGATTGGAAATCGTGTACATCTAATTACTCTGACTCGGAATCATGTATATCTAATTACTCTGATTAGGAATCATGTACATGCAACTAATTATTCTGATTAGGAATCATGTGCAACTAATTACTTTGATTGGGAATCATGTTTATTCTAATTGCTCCGCATAAGTTGCCTAGTCATGGGACAACTCGTTCATACGGTGTAAGTACGCCTGGTGTATTTCTCTGATATATTACTCTCTTTCTTATATATGTTTTGTGTTAATCCTATACGGCTACCACAGACGTTTTTCATACAGGCCAAAGACACGAGTTTACTAAAATTTTAGTTACAATGACTCCAAACGAGATGTTTAACCTTTTTGAGCGTAACTTAATAAGGTGGACTTACAAAAATTTTGGTATAAAATCGTAAATTTCGACAAATTTAAAAATTTAAAAAGTATCAACTTTACGCTCTTCCTCATCCTATTCCGAGTTTTTTTCTTCATAACGCACAAGAAAAGGAAATAAATCGCATTTTCATTATGGTCATCATGAAATTGGCGCATAGCAACGCACTTAGCAACTACAAATTACAACAAAACCTCTGTTTTCTGGTCTTTTAAAAAAATACTTATGTACTATGCATCTCAAAATGAACGATGCTGCTAATGAGCTAAGGAGTTATCAGTCAACCAGTGTGCTGTTTCTTGCGATGGTACATGGCAAAGACGGGGGCATTCTTCCTAAAATGGGTGTGTGACAACGCGGTCAATGGAGAATGCATGGAAGTGCCTTGATGTCAAAGTTTTGAGTAAAGTGTGTCATGGTTGTCAAATAATAGAAAGGGAAGTTGATGTGCATGGGAAAATTGAAGAAGGAGAATATTAGGTATTAAAGCTAACACATGCGATGATTGATAAACTTCAGATTTACTATGGTATTGCCATTCGTAGTAATTCTGCTGACTTGGAAACTATAAAATCAGCCATTTTTGCACCTTGCTCCATTGTGTATAGTAAAGCCATTCAGAAAAGTAACTATATTCTTGGACCTGGCTTACCAGATGACATAATTAGATTAGTAAAACCAATCTCAGCAGTAATGAGCAATATTTACTGCGTTTGATGTTCTGGAGCTTGGTGTATATGATGCTGTGGCACACTTAAAGTGGCTGTCAAGTCCGTGCTGCGCATGTACGCACATTCCTTTCTGTGGGCCCACAGAAAGGAATTTTAATGAAATTATATCCCCATACGCATGCGTATTTAGTCAGGAGGCAAGCTGTCAGCTGTGACAAAACAGTGAAAACACAGCGTTCAACATGGAGGAGTGCGAAAGCTCCTCACATGTCAGTGCCGAAAGCTCCGCGAATTTTAGCGTCCCAAGCAGTGAAGACGCAAAGACGAAACGCAAAGATTACATCGCAAAGCGAGATTCGACAAAAATAGCTCTTTACGAGCAATATCAGCGTTGGCGATGTCTGAAAGACGAGCTAAATTTGAAGACAGACAAACAACTGGCTGAAATGCTTTTAGATCATTACGAAAAAGGTGCCCGTATTTCGAGGTGAGAAATTTGAATTATTCATAATTTGAATCGCATATACATAAATTACGTTCTTCTAAATCTGAACCGATTTATTTCAGTGACGCGGAGACACAGACAAACTTTGAAGACAGCGCTGCGGATTTGTCAGCAATGCCTATGGCCATTAGCCCAAGTAAAGTTTTATATCGACATTTAATGTCACTTTAAACGACGTCTTTAAATGAATGGAGATAGGTAACCCATGCTTTACTATATTTTCCCTTTTAGTTTTATCATCGACCCCGCGTATTCAAACAAGGCCGCATTCATCTTTGCCTCCCGTCGCTACTAAACGGAGACGTCTGTTACTTGGGTCCACAGACGCACTAAGGTATTTTATGTCAAATGTGTTTTGATTCATGCACATGTATGTACTAACGATACATCATACATACATGCTCCACACCCAAGTACCTTTAATGACAACAATAAAAAAAGGTCATGTCGATGTATAATTACTACCGAATTGTAAGTAATTCTTTGTAAAGGAATATAAAAATGTTGTTATCTCTGTTACCTATTGTAGGACACAAACTGTAGATGATGAGGAAACATTATCAGCCATTGATTCTGATGATAGTGAATTGGAGGACAATAGTCAAATATCACTAGGACATCCAATGTATGTTTATAAACTGCTTGAATTCAGGTTTTTAAGTTCTAATGTAATGTAAAGAAATGACTACCCAATATAGCACTTGACTATAGACATTTATATACTTGTATATAGGGTTAGAATTGATGACATTGATAGGGTCTCCTTGGAAGAAGAAGTGTTAGATACCACAATCAATGGTCACAGTGACGATGATGGTGATGATGATGATGGTGTTACTGGTGGTGTTGACACTGAAACAGCCCAAAAAAGTAACAAAGAAAGTTTTGTTCGTCATATACCATCCATTGATGTTCCAAAACTAGAGTTATGCTTAGCATCAACAGCAATAATTTTGGAACTACTGGAAAAGCTACATGGTCCTGTTTGTACAAGAAGTGGATGTAATCGTCCATTGAATTTTGGGAATTCCTTTGTTGGAACATGCCTAGTTGTAAATTGGGGTTGTTCTGCTGGCCACTTTGGTGGGAGGTATGTCTATTTCCAACTTTGCGTTTCATTTTTTGGTATTAATGATAATTTTAACAAGTAACCAGGTACTTTTAATGGATAAACACAACATTTATATTATTCATGTATCTTGATCATTTTGAAAACTTCTAAAATTGAAGAACCAATGCTTCATTTTAGATGGGCTGCCCAACCAACTTGTGAAGGTGTTCGTGCTGGAAATTTGCTTTTGGCATCTGCCATACCTCTTTCTGGCAATTCATATACAAAGATTGGATTTCTTTTCCAAGTCATGAATGTGCAGTTTATATCCAAAAACTTGTACAACCAATACCAGAATTTATATATAGCTCCAGCAGTTAACAGCTATTGGGAGGAATTAAAGAATTCGTGTTGGGCAGAGCGTGAGAATCAAGACATCGTGCTTAGTTCAGATGGGCGCAATGATTCACCTGGACATTGTGCACAGTATTGCACTTATACATTTGCTGAAATGGACTCTAAGTGCATTTTAGACATCAACTTTGTTGAAGTGAGGGAAGTTGAGGGAAGAAAAAGTCCAAACATGGAAAGAATTGGATTTGAAAGAGGGCTTGATAATTTATTGAAATCAAAAATGATTATCAAAGAGGTTGTTACCGATGGCCATTTGGAGATTGGTGCATTAATGAGTAAGTATTCTTCATTGTATTGTTTCCTTTATAGTTTATAAACCTCATCAAATTCCTTGTGACCTACAGATAAAAGGTGTTTGCTTGAAACATTCAAGTTTTAATGCTTCACAACTTTTAAGTGGTCTATTACTGCATGCAAGAGTTTTATTTTTACAACTTGATTGTTGCTATGCTTTTAGCTAATAAATTTTGCTTTGATTGCATGGTTATATCTTTTATGTCACCCTATTGTTTTCAACAATGTATAGCATGATGCTCAAATAAATATTGTATGGAAATTGCTGATTTCCCAACTGTGTGTTTTTTAGAAAATGCTGCAAAATATAAAGACATTGTGCATCAAAGAGATGTTTGGCATGGTGCGAAAATTATTGGAAAAAAAGTTATTTCTGTATGTATTGAACTTCTATGATTAAGCATGAGTTTATGGTGCACCTTTTGATTGATAAACTTGTTTTCTTTTTCATTTTTAATTCACATTTAACAAATGGAGTATCCAAAATAGTTGTGCAGAATTGTGCTTGGTAACTAAGACATTAGGTTATGCTTATTAACCTAGGCTGCTAATGAAAAAGGAAACGAAGATCTTTCTTTGTGGATTGCGTCTGTCAGAAACCACTTTTGGTATTCCAGTCGCAACTGTGGTGGCAATGTTGATAATTTAAAAGTATGTTGCAAATTGAAAATTTTAAACCTTTTGCTGGTGTTCATAAAATTTAATAAAATGGTGCATGCTGCAGTATTACCCTTTGGAACTGACACAAATTTTGCCATTTATGTTTATTTACTATCCATTTGTCCTGTACCATATCTAATGTCATATCTCATTAATTTTTTTTCTAATAGGATTTGTGGATAGGGATTCTCCATCATATTGTCAATGAACACGAATGGGCATTGAAGGATGGCATAGGAGATGGGAAATGTGGCCATGACATTTTAACGGAAGAGGAAAGAGCAAAACCATGGCTGGCAAAAGATTCTTCATCGCATAAAGCTTTGAGAAGCATTGTCCTTAATAAGCGACTATTAAATGAGTTGCCATATTACACCAGGTTTAGGTAATTACATTTTTAGCAAACTGCTATACAGATACCCACTATTATGATACATAAATGCAATACTAGTACTTGGATGTTGTTATTGTTTAACCAGTAGGCGTTTTTCGAGATGTAGCCAAAAATAAGATATAGCCCACATAATATCCCAAATATGATACAATGCCTCTCAGTTTGCACTTGTATATGTACTTTTTTGATATTTCAGGCATACAGGTTTTCTGGAATCTTTCCACAACCATTTGTTAATGTACTGTGCAAAACGTCAATCATATACGTAAGTTATCTTGAAATTTTATTCTATGGGCTGGCTGGTCATGCACTTGCGTGTTAAGAAATAACCTAGGCTATATAAAAATTGCTTTTTTATTTTAAAGGTTAATTGGATATAAGATGCGAAATCAACTGGCAGCAATTGATTTTAATAAACATAGAAAAAGACAAGTTGCAAAGACATTGGATGGAAAACCAAGGTTCGTTTTACTGTACCACTCTTCATTAATGTGACATGTCATTCAAGGGATATTCTCACATGAGTTGACATTTGGGTTAAACATCTTGATTTGCTGTTGTGAATTATAATGTTACCTATAACAAGAGTTAATATAATATTAACTCACCTGATGCTCAAGGCCCTTAAAATGTTTTGTCTATTCTACCCAGGAATTATGCCACCTTTTGATGCGACTCAAATTGGTATAATTTAATCAAAATTTTTAATGCATTCTAGATATAAAGCACACTATAGTAAAAGGACAAAGCAATGGTGCCCAGTTGCAGTCCTTGAACCAAAGGAATACAAATATTTGCCAGAGTTAATCATTGCAATATTTGAAAAACGAAGAGCTACACCTGGCCATGTAACACAGCGATTAGGTCTTGCTCCAGATGACCCAAGGAACATTGCCAAAAATATTGCTGTGGTACCCCAGCCTCCGATGGAAGAGCTTCTGAGACGACACCAAACAAGGTTTTGATATATGAGGGAATACCGTACTTGTGGCACCGACAATTGATTTGCATATCCGTAGACCATATTTATATATGTAATTTTAGATGATTTGTGGGAATTTAAATATTGGGAGGGGAGGCATATCTTATAAATTGTTGCTTTCAAAAATCTATCATCTTAACAGTAAATGAATAAAGTTACATATAACCAGTAACATCGCTGGTCATACCATGCCACTAGTGAAGTGTCAATAATTTATTACACATTATTACATGTCATCATTAACTTGCCAAAATGTCAGTATTGTTTTGAGTCTTCAAAGTCGAGCAGGTCTGAATCCTACATACAATCCATTTGGTGATGGATACCTCGCTCTTATTTTCAATACGCAGCAACTTGGCACAACAACTCTGTTACCTCGGCCTAGACGTCCATATTGCCATAAAACGTACTGTCGATAAGCAGCATGACGAAAGTTTTCATTGTTTCTTGCATGGTCAGCTACAAGTACATCTTCTCTGTACCTCATAGCAATGTCTAGTACATTGCCATCCAAAACCAGTTGGAGGAAAAGTGGACTGGTTGTAATACAGGGCATTACTCTATGGCAGCAACATTTATTTTCCTCTTGTGTTGGCATTGGGGCACAACAACCACAAAAGCACCAGTCTGGACTATCTGCCGGTGGGGGGTTAGGCTGTGGTGGAGCTTGCTCACCTGCTGGGTTTGCCAACTCTCCATCAACCAAGTCAGCAAATGCTGCCGGCTGTCTTCTCAGGAGTTCCAATGCCAATCTCCTTACTGCTGCCTCATCAAGTTGTGCAACCAAGTCCTGAAATTGTATTTTATTGCAAAATTAATTACTCTATAATTTTACTCTATAATTATGATTATGATTGTGATTATTATTAAAATACTTGAATGGCAGTTCAAAAACGAACTGAAAAACACAAGTTTACAAGTATCAGAAATAAGACTATTTACATATTTACAGTGATAAAATACTCAGAAATACAATTACTAACATGTTAATACCATAACTACAAAAAGATATGCTAACATTAGGTTCAAAATATTAAAATATTAAAAAGAGTTCCATTTACGTATGCAATACGGCAAAAAGCTATCATTATAGCGTTTCGTTCGACATTTAAAAAGAGAGATCGATCGAGGATGTCTGAGATCGTACTCATGGGTTAAAAGTTTTGGTAATAGACTAGAAATTTTACCCGAAGGGTCATTATAATTATTTTTATAAAAGGTTCTGCATAACCGTTCCCTTCTCGCTTCTAAGGTAGGTAAATTCAGGTCTTTAAGGCTTTCGGTGTAGGACAAATGGGGAAAAATAATTTTGAACGCACGTTGCTGAATATGTTCCAATTCAACGGTGAGGAAATTAGGTAGTGAGGTATGCCAAACTGGACATGCATATTCCAGGACAGGTCTGATGAAACTACAATATACCGCCTTAAGATCACTAGGTTGGACACCATTTCTTCTTAATAGCCTTAAGGCATACAGGCGTTTGCTTGCTTTAGAGGATATGTGCCTGATGTGTGTGGTCCACTTGGGTCGGAGGTTAAATTTACTCCCAGGAGTTTGATAGAGTTCACAGCCTCCAGAGGTAGGTTATTGACAAGCAAGGGTTGTGCCGGGGGTTGATTGATCAAGAAGGACACGGTGAAATCTTTAGTTTTTTTTACGTTTAATTTCATGTTGTTCACATTCGACCACTGAGACACCTTATCGAGTTCTTGCTGTAATTTTGGAAAATCCGGTTCACATACTCTAACAACTTCAGAAATAGCACAATCATCAACGTACTTGTACAGTGGTAGTTCACTGGATAGATCATTGACCATTATAAGAAAGAACAAAGGCCCCAATTTTGTGCCTTGCGGAACTCCAGCATTGATTTCTTTCCAATCAGATTTACAAGATTTTAATTTAACGCGCTGTTGTCTGCCTTGAAGGAAACTTGAACACCAGTTTAATAACACGGGTGGAACGTTGAGGAGTTGTAATTTGCGCATTAGAATGTTATGGTCAATTCGATCAAACGCTTTGGAAAAATCAATAAAGCAGGATCGAATAATGGTATTAGGTGTTTCCAGGGCCGAAAGCCAATGGTGGATTAGGTGCACGAGGGCGTGAGTCGTTGAGGACTTTTTCACACAGCCAAACTGGAGGGGATCAATGAATGGCATAACAATGGGTGCAAGCCAATTGAACACGAAAGACTCAAGGATCTTGCTCAGTACAGCCGTGAGGGATATAGGTCTAAGGTCCGTATCAATAGATTTCGGTGTAGGGATCTTGCTTAAAGGGAGAACATCCGCGCATTTCCACAGATCAGGTACCCGACCTTCTCTAATGGAAGAGTTAAACATGGAGCATACAGGGTAGCTAATATTTGCGGCACATGTTTTCAGGATCCAATTGGGGATCTCATCAGGTCCTACAGACTTACAATCGTTAACACCTGCCAATGCAAGTTCAACAGCATCACGCGTAATGACGTATCTATCAGGAACATTGGAAACGGGTACTGGAGTGAAATTTAAATGCGGTATATCAGCAGCAGCACTGCAGAAGGATTCATTAATGACGGTGGCAAGTTCAAAGTCTCTCAAGACGGTGCCGTTTATGGCTAGACTATTAAACGGAGGGGGACATTCCTGACAACTGCTTAATACCGTCCCACCACTTTTAGGATTGCTCTGGTTTATGTGATTGATTTTGTCGTTATAGAATCTTCGACGTGCACTTTTACAGAGTTTTATCACTTTATTGCGATAAACATTAAATTTGGGAAGGTCATTATTCAACCAAGCTTGTTGACGTTTCTTAATGGATTCTTTAATAGCGGGAGTAATCCATGGTTTATCGTTGGGATGGAGTTTAACAGTACGCATGGGAATACATGAATTCAAAGCACCATGAACCACAGACTGGAACAAATCCAGTTGATCGTCACATGAATTTCGCCTCATGAGCGGTGTCCAATTGACCGAGTCCAGGCAGGAATATCAAATTTCGTTTGTTGGAAACACGATAATCACGCTTTTGGAGTCGTGTGGTGGGTAGGCTTGGAGCATGTGGTGAAGTGGGTTGAAGTAATATGCTAGAATGATCAGATTGGCCTATAGGTGGCAGGATGGTAGCATCGTAGTAAGCCGATAAAGTTGAAAATGCTTGATCAAGGATATTACTTCCCCTGGTAGGCTTGGTGACCAGAGTTTTCAATCTAAAGGAATTGCACAGATTTCCTGGCTTAAATTGGTTAAAATCTCCGAGAACCAGGACAGCGGAATTAGGATAGTTGGCCAGTGAGGAATCTAAACATTTGAAGATATGCGTTCGAAGCGCGTGGTCATCGCTTTGGGGGGGGTGATAAACTGCTCCCAGGATAATGGAGTTTATTCCTCGGGGTAATCGATCCATTTTGATTAAAAACCATTGACTCTCAATTTCAGGATCGCCTAAGTCAGTTAATTCGGTAAAATTAAGGTTTGAGTTAAAATAGGAACAAAGACCACCACCGCGCTGGTTATTCGTTCTATCACGTCGGCAAGATACATAACCAGGAATACGTATAGACTCATTAGTTATTTGTGGATTTAACCATGTTTCAGTAATTACGGCAACGTCACACAGTTCGATAATTAAAAGGACAATGTCAAAAACATTTACATGCCTGCAGTTGTTGGTCATGAGCCATAATTCGTTGTTGAGAGTCACCTTCTTCAACTAATCTCCCTCGACCTCTTCCCCTACCACTTTCTCGACCTCTTGCCCGACCTCTTCCACGACCTCTTCCCCGACCTCTTCCACGACCTCTTGCCCGACCGCTTGCCCGACCTCTTCCACGACCTCTTCCACGACCTCTGCCTCGATTTTCGGTGCCCTGTCCTTCATCCTCGCTCCTACTCTCTCTGCTAATTCTGGCACGTTTTGTAGATCGACCTCTCGACCTTGTTTGAACGGAGTCAATTGACACATCCTGTAATTCGCTTTCATTGTCCTGGAATATTCAAAAGGGAAATATATAAATATTTAACAAAATCCAGAAGCCGAAGAACCCAATAAAACTTTTCCTACCTCGTACTGTTCAGAAGAATCTGAATCGCTCTCGATGTAATGACGGCGATTCCTACACGTAAGCGATAGTCCATCATGGCACGCTAAACTGCAATATTGTCTCGCTGTTTTGCATGGACAAGCATTTCGTCCTTTTTCGCGCAGGCACATACCACTGCAGGAACACGTTGTATTCTCGTCCAAGTTAGCGACTTGGGCAATCCCTTCAATTTGCAGTCGCTCTGCATCCCCAACGTCCAAACTTTCGTCCATATTACAAGAAATATTGTCCGATTCAACGGTGTAGAAAAAAAGTGCGGTCCAACAGTGTCAGTAGAAATCAGAAGATATGAAATCGACACCGTATAGTATGCAAATTTCATGCAATTGATAACAGAGATGCGCTCAATTTTCAACATTCTCAAATTTCGTGAAAACCGGAAGTAATAGGCGGCAAACTTCATGTAATATATATATAATAGTTCACGATGTAAACAAAACACGCGCGTGCGCAAAACGGACTTGACTGCCACTTTAAGTATTGTTGCTTTAGGATAAAAGCCAAAGACTTAATATTTAGTACCTGATACTGATTGATTAATAAGCATCTGAAATATTGTTCATTAGTAAAGTTATTGTGAGATTTGGACCTAATTAAATGCCAAACGACTGGGTTTATTCTGTTTCTATTTTATGTAAAAAGGTATATTGATGAGTATTCTAAAAATTATATGGTGATAAAAGCTCTCAAAGTTACCTTATCTAAAAAATTACCCCATAGCAACGCCTAAGCAACGCATTTAGGTGCCAAAATGGTCCAAAATTTTGACTAAAATTCATTTCTAACCAATTTATTTTGGTTTCTCCTTTTGGTGTATGTAATTTTGAGTTGTATTATGCTGACTGCAATGTGATTGGTTCCTTTTTCACACATTCCAAACTGAAAACTTGCTGTTTTAGTGTTCTTTAAACAGCACTTGTTGTTTTTCATTGTATTTAAAAAAAAATGGGAAACATTAAAAACCAAAAGAGAAAAAGTGCTAGACATCCGCCAAGGAATACAGCAAAGAAATTTAAAGATGGCGTACCTTGTGAGAAAGAAGCTGGCTCTTCCGGGACGAAAATCGCCGCCGAGAGCGCAAAAAAGTGCCTACTGCAGAGAGTCTCGATAGTATAAGGGAAGGAACTGTTTTCATAGATCTTTATATTTTATTTGGCGTCTTGGATTGCCTTTTGATATGCCCTGACTGTTCTGGCGATGTAAAGTCTCATGTTGACATGAAGAAGAAGCATGGCTTTTCTCACTAAATTGTTATAGAGTCTGTGGAATGCGAGTAGAAGTATTGTTTCCACACTTCAAAGAAGCAAGGATCAGCACACGAAATAAAAGTTCGAGCAGTCCTGACTTTCAGGGAAATTGAGAAAGGACACAATGCTATGGTAACATTCACCAAAGTTTTGAACAAGCCTGCTCCTCCAACACGTGACAATTTTACCAAAATCCAGAACAAAAAGCTTTTGCCTGTGGTAAAACAATGTGCAACTGATAGCATGAAGGATAATTCTGTGCAAGTGAAAGATGTAATTGATAATGAAGATGGAGAATGCAGTGTTTCTATAGATGGTACTTGACAGAAGCGAGGATACTCTTCACACAATGGTGTCGTCACAGTGATATCACTGGACACGAAAAAATGTCTTGATGTCGAAGTACTTTCCGACAAGTGCCAGCAACGCCTCAAATGGAGCAAGAAGACAACTGAGCCAAAATATGAAGAATAGAAGGCAACTCATCAGTGCAAGATTAACCATACGGAGAGTTCTGGAAGCATGGAGACAGCAGGTGCACTAAGAATGTTTGAACGGTCATGTGCAACAAGAGGGCTAAAGTATAAAGCTGTGCTCGGGGATGGCGATTCAGCCACATATAGCTCTATCCTGGAAAGTAAACCACATGGAGAAGATTGTTTAACAAACGAATTAGAATGGATTGGACATATCCAAAAGAGAGTGGGAAGTAGATTGCGAAGACTGAAAAGCACTAACAAAGGCAGGAAGCTCTCTGATGGTAAAGGTATTTCGGGTAAAGGAAGACTAACTGATGCCAAAATAGATGTTAGGGAAAACCTGGACAGTGTTAAAGAAATGGCCAGGGTCGTAAAGGCCTCCCTTTTCCATGTTGCTTCGACAGAGCAGAAACCACAGCATGATCTTTGCCCAAAAGGAAGTGATAGTTGGTGTGGTTACCAAAGAGACAAAGAAAGTTATAAACATAAGAATGGCCTTGCCAAGCCTTTTGTTGAATTGGTGGAGCCTATTTTTGAAGATTTGGCTAATCCCACATTACTGAAAAAATGTACGCATGGAAGAAGATATATATAAGCCCACAATTATCATTAATTCTCGATGCTCTCTTACATTCTCGATGCAAGGAACTACCTTGGTGGTCATAATTATAATTTAAGACAACGATTCATAAACTTTATAACTGTTAAATATTTTTAATATATAAATATTTTTCTTATATTTTGGACATTAGGTTTTAATTATTCATTCCGTGTAATTCAGTTTCTACTGCAATACGGTTTATTAAACATGCATTATTATTATTATTAATATATCAGTCTTAGTAGGCTAATTATTAAGTTATGTCCTCTGAATGTCATAAACGTAATTATGGAATTGCCCCGCGCAGCTTTTGACCTGTTTGTCCATGTAAATATTTTTGGTTAAGCTTCATTAATAATAAACAAATATGAGTTATTTTAAAACTATATGAAAGGAGTATTGTTGTCATATTTCAATTGCATTGAGGACAAATTGTTTCAATAAACTAATTACAGCAACTTAAGACAATTTCAGGACTCTAAATATGCCTTTTTTTAACAACAGACATGCATTTCATGCAAATTGAATTTTGCATATTACTAACTCGCAATGAAAATGTGCAATGTTATACCTTGATATACGAATATAATAAACAAAATAACGAAACAAAAAGTGACACCGAATGAAAGACAATACCACACAAATGAACACAAGGATGGACAAAACAAATTCAGATATCAGAAGAACAACACATTATACACGCAATATATTATTATCATAAAATAATTTCAGCTAAACAAATTGACGAAAATACCATAAGACTTTAAATAAGTATTGCCAAGTGAATTATCAGAAGAGAAGAGAAAAATCTGTACCTCACTTTTCTCTAGCTTTTACATCATCCAATTGATGTATCCCATAGGTAATCTTTCTTTGTTAACTAATGCATCTGTATTGCATGTAAGATGAACAGAGAACAGCATTCACATCATTTTTGAATGAGCCCTAAACATATTATACACTGTAAACCAGCTTGCTAGAATACAATATTATATTATTTTTGAATGCATGAATGCTTCTTGAGCATTAAAGATGTTAAAACAAAAGATGTTTCTTTATGTTTTGCTGCATTATCCAACATATCTTAAGGCAGCATGTGTTGTTCAAAAGATGACTCAGGAATCATTGTATTTTTTACAATTGAGACCCAAAAATCATTATATTTTGACTTTGCGAATGCTGGAAATAATGCTAAAATACACAATTTTGCTTTGTGGCAGAAAACTATCAGGTGTAACAATGTGGTTGCATATAAATATTCATATATCAATTAAATTAATAATGTATTTGGATTAATATCCAAGTAAAATATACAACCAGAATTTAGAAATACCACATATTTGCTTGCCCAATATCATTCTTTCCCTGACCTTACTGGTGTATTTAACTTAAGGCAAAACACATTAATCAGAAATATACTTCAACATGGATGTACATGAATTTTCACAATCCCTCAATGTATATATAATCACAAAATTTAAGTGTGAGAGAAAGGACAGCAACCGCAATGACATAGAGCAGTTTACAAGCTCCTCAGTGAGTCTGTCTAGGAGGTAAATCACATCATTCACATAGAAAATATTTAACTCTGCACTCCTGCAGTTGATTTTAACCTAGCATGCTAACTGGGTTAAAGGTTTTTGTCTGGTATAATGTTTTTGCGAAGCATATAGCAAGGAAAAACAAGGAATATGTAATCAAATATTTTGACAAGATTAACCTGGCAGTCAAAAGTTCAGCTGTGGCCCTTGAGGTTGAAAATGTCATGTAATTTAATACAATGTATACAACTATTTGGAGCTAGAATGGACTAGTCACAGTGCAAGAATGGACTGAAAAGTCCATTTCAAGAGGCTGAATGAAGCCTGATGTTCAGTGCATAACACACTTAAAACGCACTTGAAATGCTAAAATTCATTTTGCTTGTCTTTAGTTCAGTATACAAACATTGACAAATGTTACCCAAAGTTTCAACAATGCAAATTGTTAGATCTCTTACTCTGACAAGAATATTTTTCACTAAATGTATTAGTTTATTATAAAATATTCAGGAAATGCTGTTAAGATTTACAACCAATATCGACACAACAATAACCGCACAAGAAAGCTTTAGCTTTGCTGATGTGTGAGCTATTGTGCTTTTCAATTATAGACTGTAAAAAAAAGACTATATTCCAAGCATGTCCGCTGGCGCTGCGATCACCACAAATGTCGTTGATTGTCCATGCTTTTACCGAATTTACTCACATATTATCTCACATATGAAACGTCTTAAACTACTCACCTTTGGAATATTGCGAGAAAATGTATTCACACCAGCAAAGCCCAGAATATACAGTATATTCTATCTAATCCGAGATGCTGCCTCAGCTGCACGTGGTAAATTCTGTCGCAATCGAAAACAATCTCTCTATTTTCTTAGAGCATTCAAAGTTAATGTTGTTTACAAAGACGTGCCAAGAGGTTTTTCCGTCAGCTTCTTCTTAAAATTGAGATTGTCAACCCAAACAGGTCCGATATTTCATTTGAATGCAGCTGATCATATGTGAAAGCAGCTGATCTTATTTGAAAGCAGCTGATCATGCAAATTGCCTATCTTTAAAATGGGAAATGCGGGAATGGGGAAATGCGGAATGCAGCAATAAGGGAATGCGGGAATGGGGGAATGTGGAAATGGGAGAATGCAGGAATGGGGGGATGCATGAATGGGAACATGCGAACAGGGAAACCGGGATGGAGGGGAATGGAGGAACTTGGGAGCGGGAGAACTTAGAAACTAGAAAATGGTGCAATTGGGGAGCAGGAGAAATGGGGAATCGGTGGAACCTGTCTCCAGGGAACGGAAGAACAAGAGAATGGGAGAACCAGGGATGGGGAACGAGGGAATGGGGAATTCCCCAGTGGCTCTGTTCTTTTGTTTCTTATTTCTCCTGTTACCCATTCCCCTCTTTCCTTTGCTCCCCTTTTCTCTATTCTCCCATTCCCCAGTTCACCTGCTCCCCATGTGCAAAATGTAACATTAATTTTGGAGAATTCATTTGGAGTGGCATTTAGCCTTAACATGCCACTGCCCAGTGTAATAATTTTCTTTTTCCTATAATTACATATACTAGAAATACATGCACGCAAAATCCCCTCGCCAGAAGCAATAAACATATATTTCCATCACTGAAACTCTACAATACTCCTTTCTACTGAACGATCGAAGTCGTAAGTAAAATCCTATATAAAGTACAATTATAAAGTCGAGTCTCGAGCTATCGCATTCAACTATAATCATAATTCATTAATTGTGCTACGAATAGTTTTAAATACTGTACTACAATTTTTAGCGAAATTTCAGATCCTACTCTTAGTTTAGCTGTTCAATGCGTCCATAGTTCTACCGTTCCCTGTTCCATGGTTCCCTTATTTCCCAGTTCCCCTATTCCTCTGTTCCCCAGTTACCCCATTCCCCGGTTCCCCCATTCCCGCATTCCTCATTCCCTGTTTTAAGCCTATTCAAATTATATGATTGACGTATACATGTATGCGTTGTATAGAGTGCACGCATGCTACTTGCTCGTAAACGTTCGTGGATCGGCGAAAAAGACCGAACGTAAAGTAATAATTTCCTTCTCGGTTTTCAGGAATCGGCTGTACGCATTTTCCGACCTCTTTTAACTTTAAAGTCTTTGTTTCAGAATCATTTGATGTGAATTTTTTCCGTCAAAGTTGCTCGAAAAATATAATTCGAATTTGAGAATCATTTTGGTGGAATTGGCGCACGCACAACGAATTTTCTATTATTATTTTCTTGACAAATTTCCTCGACAAATAGCCACAGGTTTTCAATGGAATTTACCTCAATGAAATTTCATCCTGAATCAAATTTTTGTATTATGATTTTTTATTCTTAATCTGAAAAGGAATATTCTTTATCAGCGACGTTAAGTTTGCGGTTTTAAAACTTTTTTTGCACCCCAGATCAGTTTGAAGACTACGACAGAGAATCCAAGCACTTCTAAAATTCTGAAAAAAAAGGCTCTTTCATGCTCGAGGTTTGGGCAAGAATAATTTAAGAGACTATCGAAATTGAAAATGTATAAATTAGTTCAGTTTTTTCTTGTAAACTGGTCTTCTTCACCATGAGATAACCCAAAAAAGTGGAAGCAAAATTGCTCGCATTCAGATACTATAAAGAGATTTGTTACTAAAATTAAAAGAACAAGGGCGTGTGAGGTATTGATTGAGCATGTCGTGCGATTAAAGATTAGAGATGGGTTAATAGAGTTTTTTCAGCCGTTTTCGTGAATGCCGGAAGACCTGTCAACTGCCGTTCTAGACTGTGGACGCGAGAATTTACATTTAAATTATGTGCGTTTGACGTCCGTGTCAAAAAAGTTGCTTGCTAGCCCTCTACTATCAGTTGGTTCGGGCATATTCACGTTTTAACAATCGGACGATCCATTAAAATTTTATCGCGACGTACATCCTTTATCTAATCTTTATATCTCGTTAGACTAAGTTAAGATTGAGTGCCCGGTTCGTAAAGGCCTATTTAGACTACACGATAAGTTGTATGCAATTATCATTCTGACGGATACAAAAGAGGGCCTATGCTATAATCTATATTCATATTGTTCAGGGTGGAATTTAAAGTTTCACGTTTGTACGTGTGTTCATACGTTCACATACGCCAGGGTACGAATCGTATACGACAAATCACATAGTGTAAATAGGCCTTAAAAGTTAAAACATCCTTCGAACTTGCCCTGGTTGAGTACAGAGTGCTCGTCTGCGGGAAATAAAGGCTGTTCTTGGGCACTGCGCTCCATTCTATTCGGAAGCATTTTGTTTTACTGGCCTATAGGCGCCAAAAATGTGACGAGCACGAGTGCCGGGCATTCAGTTTGAACTTAGCCTAGCCAGCTGATCTAAGATCATGCGCCTGGAGTCATTTTTCCCCTTTCTTCTAACTAATAGTAAAACTGAATGGGCGAAAAATTTAAATTCTAATTTACAGTCATTAAGGGAAAAATAAAGTACATAAAAATAAAGTTACCTAAACTTTTCCAGTGCTGAAGTCATATGAAATGAAGATCTAGAAAATAATTCCGTTTTGTCGAGGATTTGGCTTCTAATTTGGTTGATTTTTATACTCAGATCAGCTGGAAGAGTACTATTTATAGCCCACTGATCTGCCAATATACACTGGATAAAGCAACTATACGCATAAACATATTATAAAAACTATATTTTCTTTTATGGTGCTCAGGCTCAAATAATAGGTATCGCCTTCACAAACGGAATCACCTTTAGGGACCAAAGTATTGTTTTCTACAGGGATGCTCCGGGAAAGCGACAAGTCAATCTGTCCAGAAGAGGGAACGTTTCTTTTCCCAGCCATGGATTTTGCTTGTTCTCGTAATACGAAGTATGTTTTAGCGTACAGAGTACCTGTTAATAGAGTTAAAGTTGAACCAACAGCTGGCTTCACAAACCCGTCACTGTCGTTTTTTATAAAAATAATCTTTACTGGTTAAACTGAACTTAAAAACCAGATAAGACCGATCAATATTTCCATTTTTTTCCCACTCATCAGAAAGCGGTGCGTAAAGTGATAGTTGATCATCAGAAATCGGTTGAGAGAGATTAAAAATATGGTGCCCATCGACATGTGAAATGAAAACAATTGCAAAAATAGGTTTCCATCATCCCAGCTCCAAAGTGATAGAAAAAACAGGACTTGAAACAGCAAATCGGACACAGCAAGATTTGCAACAAGATATGTTGCTGAGTTTCTGAAGCACTTCAATGGATCTTTAATCAAAGCAATCATTGGTATAGAAAGTTCAAAAATGTTAATAAACCGCATTATACGTTCACTTTGTCTTACACTTTGTCTTTGGAATTCGCTCTTATAAATTTATATAGTTAAATTAAATCTTCAATCCTGTGCAAACTGCGACGTGTCAACGCGCCCATGCATACACGACCACTTGTTAAACGGCGAAATAGCAGCGATATTATTAAAATAGGATCCGAATCTATACATGTATTAAATATATTCTTACCTCAATTAAATCTAAACTAATCGAAAAGCATCAAATGAACGGTTTATTTGTTCCTCTTGGAGGAATTGCCGTATCATGCGAGCGAAATTAAATCGCGCATCGGAAAATTAGCCAAAGCTGTGCACCACAACTCTTTTGGTAAAGAAAGACAAGACTGACGATATTTTATACGAAATTAAATTACCCTAACTATTGAAAACATAAAATTCACAAAGAAAAAGAAAATAACAACCAACTTGCTTTTCTTGACGTTTTATTAACACGAAGTAATGACGGAACAATAAACACACGGGTTAACCCTAAGAAAACACACACCGATCAAATCTTAAATTTTAACAATAACCACCAAACTCAGCACAAAATAAGCCGCATTAGGACGTTATTTAACTGAATAGACACAGTCACACTGTAACACAGAAGAAGCGAAACAAGCGGAACGCAAATACTTGTACTTAACTTTCGAAAAGAATAACTACCCGAGAAATTTTATTAACAAAGTACTAACGAAACTGAGCAAAAAACAAATTAGTGAAATTATTAAATCACAAAGAGAACCTGAAGTATCAAATAGAACAATTACCTTACCATACATTCAGAGTACACGATAGTTTCACGTGAGCATGTGTAGTATATATTAGCGTACGATGACGTCACATCAAATGTACACGATAGTTTCACGTGTACATAATATGTGTAGTGTTTATGGGGTATGGACCACTGCTGAGGCGAATATTGTGTGGGATTCAAAAACACATTTTAGTGTAAGTCATTTATTATTCTGATTCATTTTTTACATGTTTATCTCGATATTTCATTCATATCTTTTTATAGATTTGGTGGTTCTTAAAAGAACCGTTTTGTCTTGTCTATAACGTTGTTTCTCCAACCACGCAGCATAAGCTTCAACTTCTACTTTTGCGCAATGACGATGGGCGTTGAAATTGGTGAGATGATTTCCACATGTCTCGATTGAGTCGAGCATATAAAAAAAGATGATCTGCTTTAGGGCATCCAAGATCTTCCGAGTTTATTCTTAATATCTCGAGTCCCTTGAGCAAATCTTTCTATATTCCCTCCATTTCACGCAAGACATGAGAAATCATTTTCTTTGTTTATTTCGTAAAATTCTTTCACAATATCTTCTAATTTGGCACAGCGTTTGTGTCCTCCGGAACACCAAATGGTAGCTTATGAATATTCCTACGAACGTACGAACATGTTTTCCGATATTTTATCGATAAGTTCCACCACTTGAGGCCAATGTCGAAGAACCTTGATGACGCTTTGACATCTCCCCGTCTCAACCTTCCCAGGATCATCTCCCCGTCTCAACCTTCCCGAATCTTCCCAGTTCCTTGCAGAATATCTTTTTGCTGATATGAAACCCATCCATACCGATGACACCAACAATATTTTGGGCGGCCATCATAACGTCGAGTTTCAACCTATATACTGACTGCGAGTATAAGGCGTACGAGCACATTTACTCATTGGATTGCTGACGTCATTTAACGTCACATGGTGAGAGGATATTAACATATCACAGGTAGACAATGTATACGCATACAGGATGCGGATAATCAATCAATGTCAACGCATACGACCCTAATTAAACAATGTATACGTATACGTTGCTGATGTGGTGTATACGTTGACATATCGCCTGAGCATCGTATATAATTAAACAATGTATACGTATATGACGCTGATGTGTGGTATACGTTAACATTTTGCGTGAGCATGAACCGGGTACAGTTTTAGGCAATGAGCCGATGAGCGCATGGTCATAACTGCTAATGAGCACATGCTCATCTGCCCATAAAACTGCATTATTCTGTTCGATAACAACACACTCCCACATTCCCGCTGAAAGAGATATTTCAGGACCATTGGAAATTTTTGTTGATAAAATGAGAATTAATGTATGAACTAGCATGGGGAAGAAGAAAATCATCATCATCATGATCATCATAATGATCATCATGATCATGATCATCATGATCATCATCATCATCATGATCATCATCATCAACATCACTTGCTCTTATCAACTGCAGCTTCTATTGTTTCTTCAGGGTGAAAATCATCATTTTGGATAAACGCATCTTTTGTATGCATTATTTTCTTATTTACTGGGTCTTTCTTTTTTTGTCTCTTCCCCATAAGGTGCTCTAAAGAAATATTATTTAATTCTTTCTGGAGTCTAGGCACAACATTCAAGTAAGCTCTCTCTTTGGCAGTGTGCCCATCGAAACCAATGCTTATAAACCTTTCGTCCATTTCTTCAAAAGCTTTGTTAATTTCTTTGTTTTGCTTTTTCTATTAACGGTATCCAGGGATCAACTTCTTCTTCAGATTCTGATTCAGTCGCCCTCAAATATCCAGATTGCTGAGTGGAAGTTGTTGAGACATCATCTTGGAAATCTCTTTCTTGACTGCCCAAGTCTGTTTGAGACATATTTCTTTCTTGTTCTCGTAGTGGACAGTATTCCTGTTCGTGTCTGCGCTGATTGTAACCGCGGCTAAAGTATCTTCCGCAAAATTGACAACTCATTCCTTTGCCACTGGAGGTGTGGGAATGCAGTGGCGTAGCCAGCCTGACGGTTTTGTCCCGCTATGTAGATTTCAAGCTATTATAATTATTCATTTCTTTAGAAACCTTTGTATTCACAGTCAATGAACACCAAAATATTAGCATAGCGGGACAAATCGTCAGGCTGGCTGCGCTACTGTGGAAATGCCTTGTTATCGAACAGTAATGAAAACCTACGCGAAACCCCTCGCGCAGACCAGAAATTACATAGTTAACCTTAACTCTATATGAATGACCAAGCAGTTGCATCTCGAAGTTGTCCACATTGATAAGGGAGTTAGCCAGCGAGTCCCGGGGATTAGTAAACAGTTTAACTGGGTTTAAATTGAAAATTAAGGTATACGAGGCAAAGTGCTATGGTGACTAGTGTCAACGTTTAGATCTGGAGCGGTGGCGAGCGTGGTCGGGATAGGTTCGGCGTCTATCACGAGGTGCGTCGTGGTCGATACGGCGATGAAACTGGCCGCAACCTGGGACGTAGACTGTACATTGGGGCAGCGACTACTGGAAAAACGCGCATTTATCGCCGACGTGTGAAAGTTGTAGAGATCGGTGCGCACGGCACTCCAGTCCCGAAGGTCGTTCACCTAAGCTTCACGGCAAAAGGCGCGATCGTAAGCCCGGCCGTCGAAACGCTTGGCCGTCCGGATAATCAGAGCCATGTTAGCCAGCAAATCGCGTGCCCGATAAGGGTGAAATGTAGCCATCACCGATGTATAGCTATTGAAGCACTCGACCCACGAAAGAATATCTAATGTCGTTTTCTTGTCACGGGCCAACTTCGACAATGGCACGATAGACAAGCCCTCAATGGTGAAGCTGGTCGTGTCCGAAAGGGGTTTGTCAAGGTTCTCCGGGAGAAGATCGCCCATTTCGATGAATTTGTTCTGGAGAATTTTTGTGACCAGTTTCTCAGGACCGAGGTAGGGAGTCATCGATATGTTAGTGGCATGGAGAGAACAGAGAGTGGGGGTTCGTTGCCGGAGATACATGCGCTCACTGCTGGTCGAGTTGTGGGCACGGAAGAACTTGGCTCGGGGATAGTACTACCGCTTAAAGCCGTAACAAACGAAGGAGTGTGCAACGTAGCTCGCTGAGACGAGTTATCTTGGTGCGATGTAGCGATGGAAGTGGACGGGAGCGCATCTCTCAACTGTTCCAAATGCGTCGTAGAGTGATGGGACGACGTGGACGCAAGGCTAGCCATGGCGTTCTGAAACCCTGAGAGGAACTCGGGCGACTGAAAGGCAGCGCTCCAGTTGTTGTTGGTCCCTGTGGCAGCTGGAGTAGAAGACTCTCCCAAAGACGCATCAGCCGTGTACGAATTAAGAAGAAGTATCGGTCCTTTCGATATAACTATTTAAACTTTTTGTTAAGCTTGTTACACTTTGCGTGCCGAGCAACTAATGACCGCAAAGCGAGCGAGCACGCAATATAACACGTGGGCTGACGCAGCGCACCTCGACAGGAACACCTAACTTCCGGATCACAGCCTCGTTCCCAGGCACGGTAAATAAAAGAAATATAGGAACACTACAGGCTTTTACATAGATCTGTGACTGCTTGCGCGCTCGCTCTGCTTAGCCACTGATCTATATAAAAGCCTGTAGTGTTCCTACATTTATTTTATTTAAAGCGCCTGGGGACGAGGCTGTCCGGATCACGCGTGGTTTCCTCGCTATTAACTTTGGTTATTGAATAACCTCATATATACCATTTTCAAACACTAAAAAACTTCCCAAAATATTAGATTTTTTCCATCCTTTTGAATAAAGTATATTCCCCGAGCCGGTGCGGAGCACCGTGCGAGGGTACTAATTCCCCTCGGATATTTATACCCACGATATGCAAATGCGAAATCAAAGTCGTCCGCCATTATGCAATGGACTTCACGCCATGGGCGGTCTTCTACGTTTTGCGCACGCGCCAGTGTGCTACTAAGCTCTTGACTGGTCGAGACAAAAATTTGTATTTTCAAACGTCAATGAATAACTGTCATTTAGCAAAATTTTGATGAAATTTACAAATTTATATTTTTATATCATGGAATATATGTATTTTTACTAAATTAGAGGAAAACTCGAATGAGGTCAGGACTTTTCACGATTTAACAAATAACAAGATCAAATTTTCGACCGAATTCACCGTGTATAATGAACTCGGAATATTTTACACTTGATAATATTTCATCCGGCACAGCTTTAAAAAGTAATTCTTTTGTGGCAAATACAACTTTAATATTCTGAAATGTTTTTCACTATAAATCTGAATGTGTTATGTGATAAACGACATTATAATTTTATTTACAAACTCCGTTTTCATAATGACAAAAAGAAAACAAAATCAAAACATTCCCGTACAAAAACAAGTCGAAGCGTTGTATGAGACGTCTGGTGTTATATTTCATGGCATTTAATAATTAAAATAATTTACCATAACACTGACTATAGATGAGTAACTTAACTTCCGGAAAAAGGTAAGAATCTTGTCGTATTTTTGCCATTTTTTCACAAAAATATGAGCCGTTGCGAGTTGCTATGACTGCAGTGCTTCCACGTGCAGAAAATATTTCCATACTTTTCTCAATTTCTATTTCTCACATACCATCAGATACCATGTACCCTCCAAAACCCCCAAACCACATAAAATTTCTAACAATCATTAACGTTAACTAATTTCGTTTAACCGAGGCGAGGGGTTCCTGCATGCATGTATTTCTAGTTTGCAAATGGTCTATAATAAATTATAAAGCCATGAAAATGACTCCGCAATGTGGATATCTAAACGCCACCCAACGTCCATCACACAATGACGACTTTGGGGTCGCATTTTTCTTGACAATACTTATAGGTTTAATTAATCTTCGAGCGGGGGTGCTGCTGAATAAGACAATGTGAAATCGGAAATTAAAATATGAACCCCCTACTAGCTGGAATTCCAATTTTTATATTAACATTTCAATGATCAAACTGAATACAAGTCATGCAAATTGCTCATAATGTATTAGCTATTAATTGTTACTGTATATTCCTTGACTATTTTAAAACATGAACTATTACTGTCAATTTAGCAAATATTTCAGATTCCACTCGGTGGATATTACGATCTTTTCAAGACATTTGACCGTATAAATTATGCGTTATAGCGTAATGCGGGGCAAAACGAGACGCTTATAAGCAGTCCGACCATCATAATTTAAAAGCAAAAAAAACAAATTTAAATGCTATTTTAATTATTGCCATGTTAAGCAGAGTGCAATTCAGTAAAAGAAGCGGATTTTCAAGCAATATTGTGGCATTTATTCCGAAAACACGAGCGGAGGCAGTAAATGTACAGAATTGAATTTCTGTATTAATATACAGAAATTTTGAAAGTATTATATATAATTAAAGGGTAAAAATAGGGTTAAGAATACATTGAAAGTGAATACGTTTATCAGCAGTCATAGCAAATGTCACATATTACAGTTGTTGTGCCACATAACACCAACAATACCTACCATATTAAATAAATGTAATAATTATATCAAATGCGGAGACACCTTGCTTTAAAATTAAGTTATTTTACAGAACGCAGAGGTTCTGCGCATTGGGTCGGGTTGAACGCGAAATTTGGTGTTAAACTCTTTAAATTTATTTCAGAGTTAATTTACTGCATATACTCTAAATGATATTAAGAAATAAAAAACCTCAAGCCTTGTTTATCAAAAGATTTCTTGTTACCTGCTTTTAATGGTGGTGCCCATTAAACTCCTTGTAAGACAGCTCTGGAGTAGATAGTTATTCGTTTGTCGTAATATACCTTTACTTTAGTGAGATAATAACAACATTCTTTTATCGATTTTACATGCAGCCGCTATGTTTGTTGAAAGGCGCCCATGACGTAAATGATGAAAACAAATTTTTTGAATTGCTATAGTCTTCCCCGACTAAATTTAGGCGAATGTCGAGAAAATTCGAAAATTCAAAATTCACACCCGTTTGCAGTGTTTCCACACGCTCTAATCTGAATTTCCTTTTCTTTTCCTTTTTTCCCTTCATATTCCTTCCAATTTCTTTCAAATTCCCTTTTACTTTTACTGGTAGTTTTATTCATAAATATTTAAGCCCTTTTATGACCCAGGGGGTGTGGTTACGAATGTCTCGGATATATGTAAATTATGCATGTAACAATTATGTAAAGGTGCTTTATTAGTAAATTTGTCACTTGTACAAGTAAAATACTAAATTGCAGCACATGTAAAACAAATAGGATAACAGTTCCCCTCCAAACAGAAATTATGCTATAAATAGGGCGAAAGACAAGTTACAGCATAAAGCAGTAGCCAACTATGAGCGAAATAAATGCAGAATTGAAGACAAATTAGCGAAATTACATCCTGACAATTTTAGAATTGACTTAAATGGAACCAGCTTGAATTTCCTTCAAATTTCCTTCCAAAAAAATGTTTCCTGGCATTTTTCCTGCTAAAGGTCAATATTTCCTTTTCCACACTGGCGTAGCCAGCATCGATAATTGGGGGGGGGGTTCCATATTCATATATTCATGTAAACAGACTGTAAAGACAATTGATTTGAAAAGAAATTAATCCTGCGTATCACGAATATATGAATATGGACCCCCCCCAATTATCGTTCTGGCTACGCCGCTGCTTTTCCAAGGAAACTTCCTGGTCCGTTTGATATTGTGAATGCTAGAAAGGCTCATTCTCGTCGGATCAGATGGCATCTCAAATTCATTGGCTCATTTTAACTTGCGATTCCTGTGCGAATGCTTAGCCGATTTTAATAAAAATTGCATAACCAGAAAATTCGGACATAATTAATCATTCTACTTCCGCCTAAATTTGCATATGGTGTCGAATACAGCTTGGTGAGTCTATAGTAAACTGTACTGTGCACAGTACTAAACGCCAAAATTAAAGATTTTGGTAAGTCGATATGATTATAGGTTGCCTTAATTGCCGTCGTTGCAGAGCAAGTCAATCTTAATATTTTGAGGTATTTCAAAATTTTTGATCAGTGCAATTTCAAGCCAAAGTTTTGATTATTTATCACGTTGAGCACCGTATAAAACGAATGCCGTAACAGCGTAGAAACTAACTAAAAATGCAAAGCTGACAGAAAACTTTACCGGCGAATTATATCTCAGGAGCTTTATTATGTCACGAGTTACAAGAAACAAACTCGGCAATTTGAAAAGATGCAATTATTTTCTTGAATTTTGCGAAATTTAAGAATGCGCAATATATAATTTTTAGTGCTGCAAACGAATAATATTGCCCAAAATGCAAACGAAAATAGGATACAGTGATTTTATTCACATTTTTAATATATTTAGCGTCAAAATCGAGCCTTTTGCCGATTTTTTATATAAATATGCATGATAATATGAAGTATCGCATCACCGACGGCAAGCATTTCACAATAATAAAAAGATCAAAAAAAATTTCGGATTTAGATTTTAAGGGTCAAATTTAAACTAGGGGGGTGCAGCACGACATTTTATCACATATTTTAACTACATGACAACAATCCGAGCAGGCAATAGCACGCGCTTAACAAGGATTATCGCTAAAAACTTATAAAACGATATTTCTCCGATTTTTTTGCGCATCCTACCCCAAACTTTTTCGGAATTATAACAGAATGATAATACATAATATTGAGAAATTTTCAAGATAACAGATATCTAGAACAAAAAACGAAAAAACACGGAATTTCCAAAGTATATGGTTAATGCATGCTACGGGTGAGTAATAGAAGTGCAGCTTATAACTATCTGCTGGTTTTGAGTGTATTATTTAAATGATCATTTCAAGCACTATCGTTTGGTGGTATTGCGGGGACTTTTGCCCAAATTCTTGCACAGGTATTTGTGTTTTTTTCTCGATGAGATAACTTTATATGTCTAAATTGTTTATATCAACCGTCCTTCTAACTGAGCGGGATCCTCTCGGACAAAGCAATGCCGAGCGTATTAATGCAAACGAAACTTTGCCTCTAATCCATGAGACCACACTTGCATAATAATCTTCTCCTTTCTTCAGTGCTAACAACTCTGCAAGTCTGTTGTGAAGTCTTATACACTCATCAGCCATACCACCGGTTGAAATAAAGACCAATGGCGTGAACGTACCTTTTTCCACTACCATAACTTTACTGGCGTACTGGCGCTTCTTCTCATTCTCGTGCTGGTTGTAGATTTGCTATGGTTCTTGATCGCGGTAAGAGTCTGCGTTTTGGTAGCATACCCGAACATCAAAGAACGCAGCTCTTTGTCACTCCCAGAATGTCCTCTTGCATGGATAAAAGTCGAGCATCTGGGGCTTTGTTTGTGCCACTTTGTAAAGTTTCACCCAGCTCTTGCAGCACTGGCTCGATTTCCACGTCATTGCAAACCATACCGAGCAACTCTGCTTCGAGATCACGAAGTTCGTTCGTATTGAGCGCAGCATCCAGTACCATAGCGGCGTGGATCTGCTGGTGAATCAGCCACACGGCTCTTGAAGCTGCCTTCGTATGGCTGTTGAATACTTATCACCACACAAATGAATATATTCATATGCATTCACACGGTTGTTGAATCTGCCTACGTATGGCTGTTGACTTGAATATGCTTTTGTATTGCTGTTGAATACTTAGCGACATATATGGCTAGCGCTCTTAAAAATTGCTTCCCAGGCTGCGTACAAAATAGAAAGTCGACCGCCCCACTCATTTTACAAACAAACTTGAATTCTTAATGAGCTCCCTGGAAATGAACAGAAATCTCCCAAAGCAGAAAACAGATCGAAATGTATGTCGACAATACATAACTCGGCTGGGGACTGGGCACGAGAAAGTAAGAACGTCATGTAACGTCAAGAATAGTGAGCTCGCTATTCTTCCTCGCTGAGGCTCGGCAGCAAATACCACTCTTTTTAAATAGCTAATTCTTGTACGTTTCCAACCTGCAGGCCGCGGATAAAAAATATTTTTAATTACACTTTAAAAAGATCGAACACAATTGCTCTTGGCCCAGTCAAAATTTATTTATACTTTTCTCAATAACATGCAAGTATAGTTTAATAACACGAACGGCACATTTCCCAAACACACGGGTGCAATTTCTTACCCGTCGAACGGTGATATTTCCTCGACTATATATACGAACTGCATGTCTGAAACTTGAACATGGAACTTTTTTGTCTGACTTTTATTTCAAAGAGAAATATGTGGGGCAATATATATATATATATATATATATATATATATATATATATATATATATATATATATATATATATATATTATTACAAATTAGAAAATAATTCAAAGTTATTGACACAAATAAGTCACATAAAATCCTAATGATACATCACGATATATTATTTTGTATTTATTATTAATTTATATGTTTATTAAGTATTTATTACTTTATATATATTTAGTAATTATTATTTTGTATATTTCGTATTTTTTATTTTCCTCAGACACTATATAGGCCACACACTGACGAATGCAGTATATTCAGTTTACACCTTTGTAATTTCTATGCGTTTGCTATTCTCATCTGAAATATATCAAGTAAGCATGCAGTGAAACGGATCTCATAACAAAAGTTCAACACTTAAAATGCAGAAATCGTTATTTAAGGTACATGCACTTATTTTAAACATTTTCGGGAAACATGCCTCTCCCAGGTACATGCATAGGCATGATTTTGCGGTCACCACCCTAATTAATTTTGTTCCTCCGTGATGCATGGAAAGTGGCTACCTGTTTGCAAATTTTCCCCCGCATTATAAAAAAAATTACAAAAAGGCGCTTCTATATTTATTCTCACGAAAGGCTAAAACACTCGTAAACATATCTTATTCAAATTCTAACAATAGATTAAATCAATAGCGTCCGCCGCTTTTGAGACACCCGGTATAATATTGTAAAGAAATGCGGGAAATAGTTCTATCAAAAATTACTAACTTCGTCATAACGTTCAATATTTGCAACAGTAGACGTTTTTCAAAGTTTCACGATAATTTTTCAAGCGCCAACAGTAGATAAACGGATTTAATGCAAAATTTAGGCAAAATATTGCAGTGAACACGGACATAGAAATGGAGGTCTCTTGATTTTCAGCTCTATTTTCTCCATGCCATTCATAAACTTGTAGATATATTGTTGATGATAACACAGTGGCTGCAGATATCAACGTGATCAATATTATGGTGTTCAAAAACTTTTGTTCATTGCCAGTGTTATTGACTTTATCCGTCATGGGGCGTTTGATACAAGGATTACGTGAAGAGTAATCTTGGCTGATGTTTTCAATAGATACGTTAGGACCATCAAACCTTTCCTGTTGTCGGGAAAAGCTGTTATCATCACTCTGAGATCGATCCTCTTCGTTCAGCACAATTTTAACAGTATATAAAACATGTTTGTCTTGATGTTGATCACACTCGTCGTGATCTTGAGGATTATCGTCCTGATTTTGGACCTGTTCTTCACTTCGCATACAATCGTTAGCACCGACACTATAGCAATATTTTCCAGCAGCGCGTCTTTGATCTTGTGTGTATTGTCTCGTGACATATTCACTTTCAATATCATTATTTCGATCATTACCGAATCTAGAAACAACAAATGGATTTAATTTCTTTGTATCGCGATCAACAATACGTTCATCTTTGGTAGCAGAAATACAGTTGTTTCCCACATAAAAACTGTTGGCATTATTTTGTCTGGAAGAGGACGCGGCCTTTTTGTCAGCCATGGATCTCGCTTGTTCTTTCAAGACGAAATATGATTTACCGTACAAGACACTTGATGATAGAATCAAAATTGAACCAACCGCTGCCTTTACTCTGTTACTCTTGTCTAAGGCAAAGATATTCAGAATTGGAGGAATAAAACTTGTAAACCAGATAAGGCCGATCCATATCGCCATTTTATTTCCACTCATTAGTACTCGGTGTTTGAGAGGATATGTGATTATCAAAAATCGGTCGAGAGAGATTGAAAATATTGTGGCCAACGATAAATAAAACAAGAAAACTTGCAAAAAGTCAAAAAACATGCTGTTGAAATTCTGAAAGTGTTTTAAAAGAAATGCTGCGTTGAACAGAAAATCGGAGATCGCAAGATTTGCAACGAGATAAGTCGCTGAATTTCTGAAGCATTTTAAAGGATCTTTAACAATAGCAATCAATAGCATCAAATGTGCGATGAATCCGATAGAACAGATAACATAAGCTGGTAAAATGGCAACATTAAAATCAGCCAAAAATCCCATGACATGCATTCAGCGCTGGGATAATAATATTTGATGAAAGTCAAAATGTAACAGTCTGTAAAATATTAATTTCAATTAACTTTTTATTTTACAAGTTTTTATTAATTTTTAATTTACAAGTTTTTATTAACTTTTACTTTTACAAGTTTTTATTAATTTTTAGTTTTCAAATTTTATTAACTTTCATTTGATCGCAAGCTGTGTTTTTTAATAAGTGCACTGAAATAAATGATCTCTAACTTGCTGATCGAGGAAAATAGCTCGAGGAACGTGGGATATGGTCGAATATTTGGATGATGGCTTTCTTGTAAAGTTTCTTTTGTTGCTGAAGACCCAAAATTCTGCCACTTTGGAGAACTGTTACCCTTCTGCAATTTTGCGTACATGCACACAAAATTATTTAAAAATAACCAAGTTGGCGACGCTCGCGTAGATATAATTAGCTATGTAAAGTTGAATTGAAAAAGTTAAATAGTCACAAAATTTAGGGAAACACAGTGACTGCAGCTATGAACGTCATTAAGAAAATGGTGTTTAAAAACCTTTGTTCATTCCAGTGTTCATGACTTTAACCGCTTTCGGGGATTTGTCCGAAGGAATACAAGACGTGTCACTTTGGCTAATATTAATAGTTCTGTTAGGAAAATTAAACCTTTTTTGTTGCCTGGAAGACATTGTAACATTAAAAAAAAACTCTCATCTGGCTGCAGCGACGAAATACGACAAGCTTATCTTAAGATGAATCACTACATTATGAAACGTCAATAATTAGATCCGTTAGCGACTGTTACATCACTGAGTTCGTAAAAGAAGCAGGCTAATATAGAAAGCATGCAACAAGTCTATGTACTCGCCTTAGAATATATGTGTGTATCTTTGGGATTCATTCCACAATGGTTCCTGAATGCATGCATGCTCTTTGACAAAGACTTGCAGCTAAGTCGACTTTAATAAAAAATGTTTGTATGAACCGTAAAAACCCAACGTGCAACTAAGCCGGTTGTTCTGTTGGAAGAACCAAACACTTCCTCATACTCGTTGATTATTGCAACCATAGATTCTCTTGAAAGTTTCACGGTATCGTTTCAAGCGCCAACAGTAGACAAACGGATTAACCGCAAAATTTAGGAAAAATAAAAAAGGAAACACACCTTTAAGAATTCTGTTCGTTACGGGACTTATTGCAATTGCCTCCTTAACTGCGAAAAATATTGTCGCGGGAAGAACAGTTACCATGGCTATAAATGCAATCAACATCACAGTATTCAAAAACGTTTGCTCTCTCGCAATATTGAGTTTAACGCCTCTCTGACGTACGCTAGAAAGGTTTTGTGCAGGGGGATTTTTTTTGCTGGGGTTGATGGTTCGGTTGAGTGCATCAGTACACTCGCGTTCTCGCCGAGAACAACTAGCCTGATTTTGAATATGTTCCCCTGATTGGTTTAGCAAAATATCGATTCCATTTGGAATCAATTCAACCTGATTTTGCGCACTTTCGGTCTGCTCTTGAGCTGCACTTTCCGCTTCCTCTTGAGCACAACTAAGCTGACTTCGAGATCTTCCATAAAAGTCGTTCTTGTTTTGTTCCTTTTTAAGATGATCACTTTGAACCACACCCAATTTAGTTTCAGCTGTTTGCTTGGTATCGCTTTCACAAACGGAATCACCTTTGGAGATCAGAGTATTGTTTCCTACAGGGATGTTCCTGGAAGGCGACAAGTCAATCTGTCCGGAAGAGAGAACGTGTCTTTTCCCAGCCATGGATCTTGCTTGTTCTCGTAATACGAAGTATGTTTTAGCGTACAGAATACCTGTTAATAGAGTTAAAGTTGAACCAACAGCTGGCTTCACAAAACCGTCACTGCCGTTTTTTATAAAAATAATCTTTACCGGATGAACTGAACTTGAAAACCAGACAAGACCGATCCATATTGCCATTTTTTTTCCACTCATCAGAAATCGGTGCTGAAAAGGATAGTTGATCATCAGAAATCGGTCGAGAGAGATTGAAAATATGGTGCTCATTGACAAGTGAAATGAAAAGAATTGCAAAAATTTAAGGAATAGGTTTCCATCATCCCAGCTCCAAAGTGATAGAAAAAACACGACTTGAAACAGCATATCGGACACAGCAAGATTTGCAACAAGATAGGTTGCTGAGTTTCTGAAGCACTTCAATGGATCTTTAATTAAAGCAATCAGTAGCAACAAATTTGCAAGGAATCCGATAAAGCAAATGAAAAAAAGTAGTGATCTGGTGGCATCGAAATCAGCCGAGAATTTCATGTTTGTCGCTAAGATGCTAAGATGAATAAACGCCGATATGTAAAAACACATAGATTTTAATTTGGTCTCTTATATAGGTTTATTAAGTTCCCGTTTTTAAAATTGCTCGCCGCGGTGTTTTCATTATTACAAATATTAATCCAAAATATCTGGTTTAAAGGAAAGGACTCGAGGGACAAGGAAATTGCTTGACTGACTGATGGGAGAAAGTCCTGTTGGATCGTAACGTTATAGCTTGAACCTGCTTGAACTGGTATAGCGTTCGAATGGGAATTGCTATCTATTTTTAATCAAGGTGAAATGTGAATAAAACAGTTTGGTCTATATATGCATGGACGCTTATACAAACACTATAAGTTATTGTATGAAAAGAAAACAAAATATAGAATTTGAATATGACTTGCATGTGCATCCAAAATATATGCAAGTAAATATATGCATGCATGAACATTGACCATGCATTTAAAGAATGAAATCAAACGGACATTCCTTTATTCGACTGTAGAAGTATGACTTTCTTCCATGGGGTTGTTGAAATAAAACGCTGTTATTGTCGCGAGTGCTATAACAAAGATTACACTGTATAATTATTGTATATACGGACACATGCATGAATGTTAATATATTTGGATTATTTTGATTAATAAAACATCTGCTTTTCCTATTTAATAAAATATGAGCAATAAAATATGAAAACGGAAACGAAATAACCAATAACACAGTCTGCAGTCCGCACAAAGTATATTTTTAGACCGTGTGTGCCACAACACAATAGGAAGAATTTATATTAAGAGATATTCTCAAATCAACACCGCGGGCATAAATGCTGGGGTGGACTGTCCAAAGGCCGCAGTTTATTTAAACATTTGGTCAATGCAATATAAATATCAGGTTTCCAACTCCTCTTTTCGGATAGATTGTCTCAGAATCTTCAATACTAGACAATAGTTAAACAGAGATTATATATTCCAATGCCTTGAACGGAACATGCATCTAGGAATAAATAAACAGGATCGGAGGTTATAATTTAATCCAGCCAACATTATAAAATGTGCGAAACAATACATTTTTTAACATGCAGCCATATTTTACTTTAGTTTCTGTGGCACACAATATCAGTAAATTTCTGGCTGTATTAATTCTAAATATCTATACCGCCGACAAGTCACACAAAGCCATCCTTTTCATTTCCATTTAAAGCTTTCGGAAATGTTCCAGACGCTAGTTACAGGCAGGGTTGGGCAAATGTAGACGTTCTTTCGGTGTTAAGTCAGACTTATTCGAACTTGAAAAAAACTGGCCTCAGTTTTTGTTTATATTATAATTTTTAAACAATATACATCTCGTGCTTTTTTGTCGGAAAATGATACAATGGATAAAAAAAATGACATCGGCACAACCCTATGACTAGGGAGCCACATTATTAAATATTCTGTGTTCACTTTTATGTTACCCTTAAGGCCGTGTGGCCCTGCTTCATACACAGGTGCTTCAAATAACTATAAATAAAGGCACGATACAAGCTTTTACGCAGATCAGTGGCTAATCTGAGCGTGCGCCCGAAATCCCCCGCGCGCTCACTCAGCTTGGTTACTGATCTATGTTAAAGTCTGTAGTGTGCATACATTTATAGTTATTTAAAGCGCCTGGGTACGAGACTGCCATGTGGCCCTTTTTCAACTAATCGGGAAAACCCACCACTAGCAAGCTCGCAGCGAGTGCTTGCATGTAATTAAAATCTTAGAAGCATTTTTATTGGATAAACTCTCACAGCGAGCTCGCAATTGCGATGAGTGGAGAAAAGCATTTACATACTTTCAAAGTAGAATTGCAAGTTGCAAGAAAAATTGCATAGTTTAACACGATCTTTAGGTTAATTTATAAAGTACGAACGGAATATCAAACGCCTGAGGAATGTCGTGGCGTGAGTCCCTTCAACTTCGACATAAAGTTGAATGGTGTAAGAACGCGTATCTTGGTCATTAAGCTTGGTTCTCATATGTCGGAATTCATCGGCGATGCCCAACGACTACGGTCCATTTGCCAGTGACCAATGAAGTACATGATCGGAATGAAACTTGGCACAATTATTCTAAGCAATATTCTGCATCGATTGACGGAGTTCGAATTTTTACTTTTGACCTTTGAAGCAAGTTACAAGCAATTCTTGATATATTTGCAGCAAATAATATATACATATCATTAATATTCAGCCTATATATAAGTAAACGCAAACGATTAGATGTACATTGTCCTCTCTATTGTTATAAATACAATGCAGTTCAGAAATTAAACTCGGTTACGCAGTTCCTGGTCCACTATAGTACGATCGTACTTGTTTATCGATAGACAGAGCATTTTTTGCACAATAACCACGACCATAGACATCAACGATGGCGATAAATGAAAACCGTGCAAACAGTGCAATGAAATAAATGAAATAAAATAAAATTTGTATGTTCGCATGAATTACAATCAAATTACATGCAATTACGGGTTATGTAACCCATTGTTACGTCACAACAGCATTGAGCACTTTGAGACGAGAATTTCAAGGACATTTAAAAAATGCGAACAATTTGGTGAAGAGTATTACACAATTTTATTCCAAGCTAATACGTAAAATTCTGATACACAAGGCCTTGAGAACTTCAATGAATTGCAAGCGGATTGTCAACATGCATGCAGCATTTTTGACTGGTACTCATAGTTAAGGTACATTTGTATATACTATTCCCGGAGTACATGAAATAGTGAACACACGCTGAGGAGACACTATTCAAATATCTCAATTACATTTTTCTTCATTCTATATATAATTCATTTATCTTTTAAATTACAAAACATTGCTTGGCATGACTTGTCCTAAATAATGAATGCTTCACATATGCAGAATTGGTATCAAAATATAAAAATTAATTTGTTCTTTATCTGTCGTCTGCCGTAGTTTCCGATTAAGGCTGAAAGGCAATCCATTTCATAGCAAGTGCAGGAAGGAGTACATTCAGTCCAAATTTCTTTCGATGGCTTCATCACATGCTATACGACCAGCATTTATAAGTTTCGAAACAGATAAACACAACTCGACTGACTAATCACAATGGCAATATAAACAAAGAAAAGAATCACGCCCAGAAGAAAGAAACAAGATGATTAAACTGAATAGAAAATCAAAATACCTAAAGACTTTAAAAGTTAAAACGCACAAATTACACACATTATAAAGACAACACATGCACTTTACACCACGACACATATGAAACACAGCAGTATATAGCAGGATTTTTACCCCACTACACCAAATACGAAAATAACGTGGATGTGTAATATTAGACCACGCTACGATGGAATAGTTACAACACCACAAACGAAAAAAAAAGACAGTAAAGCACAGAAAAATGTTACCATGCACGCTTGATACATATATACATGCAGATGTCTTTTTACAACCCAGACTTGAGAATTTTTTAAGGTATAACATTGCAACATTTTTGTGATACAAAACAACCCTTAAGTTTTGGATGTCGAAAAAAGAAAGCGTCAAAACAATGCAGAAGAAGAGCATCGCATGCAGATTGTGTAAAATTTAATTCGAAATGCGACACCGGACTATTGGATGAATACTAATAAGTCTTGATTAAAGGTAAACATGCATGAATTATTTCTTATCTTGCAAAAACGAAAAGCATTAAAAACAAACCAAAGATCGAAACAGCAAGGGTCACTTTGTGAAATGCGTAAAAAGTCGTTTGTTGTGGGAACTAAAATGTAGCGAGAAAGGATTTTTTCGCTAAATCTATATATTTTAACGGGAAACATTTAAATAGCTGAGTAGGATGCAAAGTAAGGTAATCATGGTTTACAATAAACAATAACCAAATGTTGGTATGAATTATTTGACTAATGAATTTTTTAGGAATGAAAATTTATAAACTTTCATGTAAGGAATTTGTTTGAGAATGATGAAATTGGTGAAGAGTAAAAAATTATGATTTAAAAATTGTTATAAAAGGTTCTGTTTGTATTTAGCAAAACCAGGTGTGGCGGTCTCATTGCTTCCTCGGTCTGAGCCATCCTCTATCACAATGCGCATATTATGCGCATGCGTGAGTCAGCGGTTTTGCATAACAACATTTCCTCGTGGAGTTATCTCCTGCCTTTCGCTGGCTGTTAGACAGAGCACAATTCTCATACGCGTTCGAAAATCTCACTAAATTGCTTGGTGTTAAAGAAGAAAAATGGTTCCACAGCAAGAGCCTTCCGTTGGGACTAATTTATCGTGTGAACCTGAACCGAGGAACAGAAAAAAACGCATGCTTCAAGACAAAGAAAAGTGCGAGCGAATTCTGCACTATATCTGCGCCATGGCAAACATTTCAATGGTTTGACAAAGAATCAACAACGTGTAGTTCGTGGCCAAGCAAAACACTACGTTTTGGATGATACAAATAATGTATAAAATAATAATTATAGCTAATATTTAGTATTCAGTCGTTTTTCTTGTTTTAACAATCATTTTAGTTGCAGTTTATTTTATAATAAGCAACACTGCAACACATTATTAAATCAATCAATATCACGGACTCAATACCTTAGATAAACTAGACATTAGTGTAAACACAGACATGATTGATTTTTGGATCTTTGTGCAATGTTCGTTGTTGTACGTCTTGGGAACATACTGATTCCGTTCCCTGTCCAGTCAGGCGTTACCGTCAAATAAAAGACTGAACTGCACATATTTAATTGCGGAATCCATATGTTTCCGGTGAGAAAAAATCTGGAAAGCAAACTGAAACGGGAAGGAGACAAAAAAAAACAACCTAAAAACCCTCAAAAGTTCAATCAGACCTTCTCGTGTCGGTGTTACGAGGTGACGACGACTGAAATAAGATTGATGCAGAAGCTATACTCAGATCATAAACCGAATGTGAATCGCAAACCAAAAGTCAACGGTTCGTGGAAACGAAAACACTTTTGGCGAAATATTCGAAGGACTTGTTACATTAAAAATTTCTGTGACAAACAAAGGAAATTTTATGTCTATAAAATTAACTATTTGACAGGGAACCCTACGATGTTTCGTGTACGGATGTTTCATGTGCGAAACAACTTTGTGTTATCATAAGATACTACAGCGAAGTTATGGAAAAGATTTTGACGGCGTTTGTTGATCTTTTTCCGTTGTTCGTGCTTGTGCGGACGATATTTTTAACGCGATTGAAAATTGCCTTGATGAAATAAACTTAAAACGTGGAAACTGTGTTGGTTTTGCTAGTGATGGTGCTTCTGTCATGGTAGGTAAACATGATTCCGTTTGGACAAGGATAGCAGCTGCTTCGCCTAACTAAATCTTTAAAACTACTGGGACTGACTAATTCAGAAGGCGATGGTCATACAGCTTCAAAACTACTCGTAATGAATGTAATCTCCTTCAACATTCGGATTACCATTGTCTCCTTCAGATTCAACATTTTTCTTCGTTGTTGTCCTATTTGAAGACCTGGATCGTAATGAGTATTTGCGCTTCCTGTTGGAACAGTAACTTTTTTAACTTGCTTTGTCTTTGTATTAAATCTATCAGACTCATATCGTCTGAATCACTGTCTTCAATCTTAACCATGGTCTTTTAGAACGAAGGATTTTTTCTGTTTTCACTCTCTTTGAACTAGTATCTTTATCGGAACTAAATGACTTGCATCTGTCACTCACTAGCCTTGTGTGTACAGCACGCTTTTGAGAAGCTGCCGTCAAGCTTTGGGTTTCTCCTTTTAGAGACACCTAAGCGGTTTTCGAAAAGCACCCTCCGAAGAGAAGCGTTCAAAACACTGTACGAAGTGATGAATCTCGATGAAAATCCAGATCTACCGTTCGAAAAGGGTTCCAAGACAAGATGGCTGGTTCGAGGGAAAGTTATCTACCGCATCCTCACGAATTGGGAGGAGCTGAAAGCCTATTTTACGGTAGCCGAACCAGCAAGCACACAGAGTGCCCGATACAAAGCCCGCATCCTGCTAGATACGTTAAAGGATCCAATCCTTTTTTTATACTTTCACTTTGCCTCCCCCCTGGTCACCGAGTTCACCGCGATTGTTCGAATTCGCGATTGTTCGAATTCGCAGCAAGCTGCAATTCAGCGAGGAATGTTGCATCAAGTTCCAGGTAACCAAACAAATGCTCGAGTTATTTAACTATGAGAACAAGTATATGGCAAAGGGCAATACACGAGCTTACACCTCTCGGACTCAGTAATTGGATTAGGACTAACAAGGGAAAATGATATATTATGTTAATATCTATGCATTCTATATTGCTTATACTTCCCTAAATGTTGTATATTACTCTAATGTTAATAATTTTTTTGGCATGAAAATAGAATTCAATACAAACAGTTGTACTTTCTTGCCTCATTGCAAAATTGCTTGTTACAATGTCGGGTACGGAATTAATTTGGTCAAAGGTCAAAATGGTATAATTATATTTGTAGGTGCCCTTATGTCCCAGTGTATCAATAACAAAGACTCAACAGAAGGTTTTAAAAGGAAAAGGCAATAAATTTTAAAGGATTTTGTGTACTCGATATTATGGGTATATTGTGGAGCCGGGAGGTTCTGTCCACACACTCCATGACAGGAAAGATCCCCAATGCATTCAAGGAGAAGGATGCCAAACCACAACTAGACCAGGAAAAAGTTAATGCCATATGCAGTAAGCTGATAACTTATTTTATTTAGCTAAATATATATTGTATACTATCCCCTCACTCACAGCATAGTAAGACAAGTCCTGTATTTTTAAATAATTTTCCAATCATATTCCTTAATGTAGAGAATACTTAAAGCAGGTCATGCAAAAACATTAGTAAAAGGAAACCTTGAGGATATGAATGAAAAAGCTGCAGTTGCAGTAAACACTTTATCAATGGATCTCTTGTGTAATTATTCGTTCCGTACGCCATGCAATGACTGCAACAAAAACTATAGTTTTACAGGACGAATACCCGTTATTGTTCACAATCTACGCGGCTATGATTCTCATCTGATTATGCAAGGGCTTGGGAAGCTGAAAGAAAAGAAGATAAACTGTATCCCGAATAACACTGAAAAGTACATTTCTTTCTCTATTGATAATTTGGATTTTATCAACTCTTTACAATTTATGAACGCGTCGCTAGATAAATTAGTATCCAATCTAGCAAAAAATAGTGCTGATAAATTTCATACTTTAAAGAAGCTTTTCGACTGCGCGATAAAATACCCCTTTTACTTCGAAAAGGTGTTTATCCTTACGATTACATGGATTGTACAGAGAGATTTGAAGAAACGAGTTTACCAGCGAAGGAGTTATTTTATAATGTATTAAACGACGAAGATATTTCTGACGAGGATTACGCCCACGCAACCAATGTGTACAATACCTTCGCGTGCCAGAACATGGGAGATTACCATAATTTGTACTTAATGTCCGATGTCATACTTTTGGCTGATGTGTTTGAGAATTTTCGAAGTGTATGCTTGAAAGCATACAATCTAGACCCTTGTCACTTCTATACTAGTCCTGGGTTAGCCTGCCAAGCTTGCTTGAAGATGACCGGGGTTGAACTTGAGCTTCTAACCGATCCTGATATGTACTTATTCATTGAAGAAGGTCTCCGCGGCGGTATTTCAATGATAAGTAATCGATTCAGCAAGACAAACAATCCCTATGTCCCCAACTACGATCCCACACGAGACACTTCCTATTTAATGTATCTTGATGGAAATAATTTATATGGCTGGAGTATGTCACAACCTCCTCCAACGGGTGAATTTGACTGGCTAACCGAACACGAAATTGCTGAAATTGACATCGCAGATGTAGCAGATAATAACGAACAAGGTTATATACTAGAAGTCGACCTTAATTATCCCTCCGAACTGCATGATCTTCACAATGATTACCCTTTGGCACCTGAGAAAATGAAAATTCCTTCAGATATGCTCTCTCCAATCTTCGTGGTGGTACCGTACCTAAATTAGTCCCGAATCTCCAAGACAAGACCAACTACGTTGTCCATTACCGCAATCTAAAGCAGTACCTAGCACTTGGAATGAAGTTTCATGTTTTTACAAAGATTCATCGTGTGTTAGTATTTCAGCAAAGACCATGGCTAAAGTCATACATCGACTTTAATACTGAGAAACGAAAACACGCAGCAAACGACTTCGAAAGATTTTTTTTAAACTGATGAACAACTCTGTATTCGGCAAAACAATGGAGAACTTGAGAAAACGAGTAAACGTCAAGCTTGTCAACGATAAAGCTAAGCTATCCAAATTAATAGATTCACCTTCTTTTGATTCCTTTCGTATATTATCTGAAGAGCTAGCAGCTGTCAATATGAGAAAGACGAAGCTTTATTTAAACCGTCCAATTTATGTTGGATTCACTATCCTGGATCTTTCCAAAGTGCGCATGTACCAGTCCCACTATACGACTACATGAAATCAAAGTATAACTCGAACGCCAAATTGCTATTCAAAAAAAAACAGATAGTCTCTGCTATGAAATCAAGACGAGTGACATCTACGAAGACTTGCTTCACGATATAGACAATTTCAACACATCGGAATACGCGCAAGATCACCCATTACATAGCACAGCTAACAAGAAAGTCTTAGGCAAAATGAAAGATGCGACACACGGAATTCCAATTGAAGAGTTTGTCGGACTTAGACCAATTACTCAATTCTGCACACAGAAAACAACAAGCAAGTTGAGAAAAAGACGGCGAAAGGAATAAAAAAGTCTGTAACAAAACGAAGGCTTCGACATGAAAGTTACAAGGAATGCTTGTTTGACAGAAAACAGACAATGGCTAGCATGAACCAAATTCGAAGTGAAAACCATAAGATATACTCAATCACATTAAGTAAAATAGGTCTTAGTCCATATGATGACAAGCGTTATATTTTTAATTGCTGAAATGAACACTCTTGCTTATGGGCATTACAATGCGAAAATAATAAGAACTGTATATATCAGTACATATATATGCTAGCTATATTCAATTTGGTCACAGCCTATTTAGTGGTTTTGCACAATTCTCTATAACTTTTACAAAATTTTTGAGCTTAAGGGTGCATATTGCGCTAACGTGTATTATGTCTATTATGTTTTAAAACACTGAAATGCTTATACCCTCTGTAAATATATAATAATTTTTAATATTCACAGATAATCACAGTTTGATAAAGGGTAGTATACATGTAATATATGATTAATTCGTGTAACTATATATGTAACTTGAATTTTTATTAGATATATATATATATAATTATATATATAATTATATATATATATATATATATATATATATTTATTTATTTATATATTTTAGTTACCAGCGGGATTTAAAAATTTAACCTTCGGCACGGCTGGTTAAGCAATTTTCATACAGATTCACCTCGTTCTAGATCTGGACTTTGGGGTTTTTTAGTACGTCGCTATTATAGAATTTCACCGCTGAGTGACCTACTCGGGGCGGAAGTGAGAGGGAAACTGGAGCTAGCGCTGTTACAATGCATTGTTTTTTTTCTCGATTTTGGTTTTGTTTACCTCATTAATTCATTCCGTCGAAGGGATAAAGCATAAATACGAACAAAGTACGCCTTTTGTACAGTTCCTTCTTTTAACTACGAAATAAGCAAGTACTAAAATTATAAATTTTTGATGATTGTTCATATCAAAAGTTTAAAATATCTTTCTTTGGAGTTGTTTGGAGTTAATAATCACTCTGTGTCTATATTTCAGCTTACTTATATATACTTTATCAAAAGAGAGGCAAAAAGAGAACGGAGAAACCTAAGAATCGTGGCTAACTGCTGTTATTGACGATATCTTACTAAGGGTTGGCATTTCTTCTTATATCATTTTTTTCTTTCATCTTCTTATCTTCTTATAATATATAAGAAGATATTATTTTTGAGCAAAAATCTTCTTATATTATCCACACTAATTATTCTATTTTGGTGTTAAAATTGAAAGTTGAAAGCCAATGTTAAAAATATACATTCACTATTAACCAGTAACATTGTGCAAAAGAAGTTGGATATTGTTATTATTGTTTAGAAGTATGTTAATAGTTACAAAAACCTGACTTCTGTACAAGCATTGAAATTAAAAAAAAATAAATGAAGGTCACACGATAAAAACATGTACTGCAAAATGTAAAAATTGTCATGTAGCTTGTTGTGCACACCTTATTAAACATAATGGTAGATATCACCTAAAGTGCACTTTGTCTGAAAACATCAGTACCTAGTATGGGGCATAATATATTATATAATAAAGCACTAATAGACAATAGCGCGGGAAAGTCGATAATTAGGGGGGCACTTATTAATTAAATACTACAGATAGATTTAAATATATATTTTTTACAAATCACCTTCTTTGTTCGTATTGTACTCTGTTCCCAGTACCCCTTACAAAAGTGAAAACAATCATGGAAGCTGGCCAGAGACTTCGGAAGCTTGTATTATAGCTGAGAATTCTGAAAATTTTGCTGACGACATATTACATGTTTCTGTCACTCTTGACGGTACCTGAGCGAAGAGAGGGTTTACTTCATTGACTGGCGTGTTTTTTTTTATATCAATCCACACAGGGGAAGTTCTGGACTATCATGTTCTTTCCAAAGTTTGCCAGAAATGTTCCATAAAAAACAGAAGGTAACTGATGAAGAATTTGAGGAGTGGCTGCTGGAGCATGATTGTGAGAATAACTTTGTGGGAAGCTCACCAGCAATGGAGTCAGAAGGAGCTTTTGTTTATGGAAAATATCAGTACAGACTCGCAATCTCAGGTACAGATGGATGGTTAGTGACGGCGATAGAAAGGCGTTCAGTTCTGTGGAAGATATTTATGAAGGGATTAAGGTCAGTGGCGTAGCCAGCCTGACGATTTTGTCCCGCTATGTAAATTTTGAGTTATTATAATTATTCATGTCTTTAGAAATCTATTGTTTTCACAGTCAGTGAACACCAAAATATTAGCATAGCGGGACAAATCAACAGGCTGGCTACGCTACTGATTAAGGTAGAGAAGTTTGACTGCGTTGGCCATGTGCAGAAAAGGATGGGGAAACACCTACTGAACTTAAAGTCTACAACAAAGGGAAAGTTTGCTGATGGTCAAACTATAGGAGGTCGTGGACGATTGACTGAAATAAGAATAAAGAAGCTTCAAATGTATTACGGACTGCAATACATCAGAACACAAACAAGAAGCTAAATCAAACTAAGAAAGAGATTGATACAGCAGTCTATTCCATGAAGAAGAATGTGGGATCGCTGCAGTAAAAAAGTATTTGTTGAGAACAAAACAATTGTAGATGCTGTATACTGTGCTGTGGCCCATTTTAATGATGGGAATGTCAGTATCTTGAAGCACTTTGAGAAACTTGGCGTCAACCCAGGCAGATTTAGATCCAGTGCTGTTGGTGTGACCAACCGAAAGCGTATTTACTTGTCGGACCTGAAATCTGGGGAGAAAGCGAATAAGCGTCGGAAGCAACTGCGGTCGCTCAAGAAAGGATTTGAGGACAAAAATGAGGGACAAGAGGGCAATGTTCATGAGAGTGGGCCTACTTACTAGCTTAGTTAGACCAAAATTGGTGAGTTTAAGACATGCACACTGACTGAAATTGCTGTATCTAAGTTTGCCTATTGTTTAATAGCTATTTTTTCGGAATGTGTTTTTTTTTATCAAAATCGCAAATTTCAAAACACTATTTCCAACTGACTTTTAAAGATATTTGAATGAAATTTTCACCACATGTTCTTTGCATAAACATCTAGGGATTAGTGGTAGGAATTTTGAATTTGATAAATACTTGTTAAGTTTATAAGTTTATTAAACCTTGAAATGTTGCGGATATTGCAAATATAAGGAAAAGCATTCCAGGGAAATAGCTGGGCACATAACTTCAGATATCTTACCACCCCAATATGCCTAAGCATACTAGTAATGTACTCGGAAATTTCCAGAGTCTATATTTAAAAATGTTACAATATGAAACTTACACTAAGTACATCGATGTGACTTGCGGGCGCATCCAAGATGGTGTATAAAAAAAGAAGTACTAGTTTGTAGTTAGTATTATTTAAAGCATGCGAGTATTGAAAGATAAACGTTTATAATAAACAAGATCTCGACTATTGTAACATGGTGGCAGTGAGATAAGATCGAAATCCACGACCACGAGGAAAAGGATAAGCATAGATATAAGAAAAGAGTAAATTATAGCGGGTAAATCATGACTACAGCACCGCCAACACCGGCACCGATACAAGGAATTTCGCCGCCTGAAAAGCTTCAAACGAAGGGTAACATAGCGGAAAACTGGAAGACGTTTAAGCAAGCGTGGATGAATTATGCGATCATTACGAATCTGGACAAACAGACAGAACAGTACCGTGTTGCTTTATTCTTACATTGTATTGGGACCGAAGCTCTCAAAATTTACAATGGTATGTCATTCACGGAAGAAGAACGCGATAAGCTCAATCCTATTATAAGCAAATTTGACGAGTTTACAATTGGAGAGATTAATGAAACGTATGAGCGGTATGTATTCAATAGTAGAAACCAGGAAGATGATGAAAGTGTTGATGCATATGTCGCGACGCTACGTACATTAGCACAAACATGCAATTTTTGTGAATGTCTAAAGGACTCACTCATCCGAGACAGAATTGTGTTTGGAATAAATAATACACAAACCAGGAAAAAACTCCTTCAAGAACGAAAACTTAGTTTGAAGAAATGCATTGACCTATGTCGAAGCACTGAAGTCACGACAACACAAATGAAGATAATCTCAGACAAGGCAGCGCCAGAGGACATACACAGAGTGACAATGAGAAAGACGCAGACCGGGTATCAAAGAGACCAGCGAGATGTGATGTCACCAATAACATGCAAGTTTTGTGCAGGGAGACACCCACAACGAAAAGAAAGATGCCCAGCCTGGGGAAAGGAATGCCTAAAGTGTGGGGGAAAGAATCATTTCGCCAGGGTTTGCCGAAAAGTCGAGAGCAGAGATAATGCAAAAGTGCACCTTACAAGACAAGAAGAAAAACGTGAGTATGAAAATGATGCGGACAGCTCCGATATCGAATACCTGGGAAGTATAGCAGTTAATAATGGGAGCGTTTGCGCAGTTGGGCCATCAGATGAAGCCTACCCAAGAGAGATATATGCAGAAATGTTTCTGGGTACAAAACCTGTTCAATTTCAAGTGGATTGTGGTGCATCAATAAACATTTTACCGGAGAGTGTTCTGGGGAAGCAGGAGCTCTCTCCAACTACCAAAACACTTATCATGTGGAATAAAACCGAAGTTAAACCCACAGGAACCATAAGAGTTGCTATAAGAAACCCAAAGTCAGGAAAAAAGTTCTCCCTTGAGTTCGTCGTAGTGCGAGAAAGTCTCACGCCACTGATTGGTGCGAGGGCAGCGCAACAAATGAAGCTGATCACAATTCATAGGGATAATTTTGTAGCAGTGACAGCACCTAAACGAGATAAACCAAAGGTGAATCAGCTATTGACGGTAGAGGAGATAGTTAATCAATACCCAGAGGTGTTTCACAGTCAGCTTGGAAACCTACCTGGTACAGTGAAATTAGAAGTAGAGAAAGACGCTAGACCAGTCGTTGTACCAACTCGGCGTGTGCCGATAGCATTGAAAGAGCAATTTAAAGGTGAATTGGACAGACTCGAAGGAGTTGGGAGTCATCGCTAAAGTGGATAAGCCAACACAGTGGGTGAGCAGTGTGGTAGTCGCTACAAAGAAGTCAGGTCAATTGAGGGTGTGCATTGATCCGAAGCCATTAAATGCCGCGCTTAAGCGTGAGCAATACCATTTGCCAGTGTTGGATGATCTCCTTCCGGAGTTGGCCAAAGCCAAGGTATTCTCTACAGTGGATCTCCGCGCCGGCTATTGGCATTGCGTTTTGGAGGAAGATTCGAGTTTTCTTACGACATTTGCAACACCCTACGGGAGATACAGGTGGCGAAGACTACCATTCGGACTGTCAGTTTCATCGGAAATTTTTCAGAAGAGAGTTCATCAAGTTTTGGATGGTCTAGACGGAATTCTGGACATCACCGACGATATTCTCATTTATGGAGTTGGGGCGACCGAAGAAGATGCGAATGTAGATCATGATCGAAAGCTACGTCATCTGCTAGAAAGATGTAAGAAAAATGGTGTTGCCCTCAACCCAGATAAGATGAAGCTGCGCCAAAAAGAGGTGACGTATATGGGACATCTGTTTACCAGCGGAGGCCTTAAGGTAGACCCAGGAAAGCTTGAAGCAGTGAAAGAATTACCTCGTCCAACCGATATTGAATCGGTGCAGCGACTGAATGGTTTCGTAAATTACTTGGCTAAGTTTTTGCCAAGGTTGGCTGATGTTATGGAGCCAATCTGCCGTCTGACCCGAAAAGGTGTAGAATGGAGATGGGAGGAGGAGCAAGAGAAGGCGTTTCAGGAAGTAAAGAAATTGGTCACGGAGGCCCCGGTGTTAAAGTATTACGATCCGAAGGATGAGGTGGTAATCCAATGTGACGCAAGCCAGAAGGGTTTAGGAGCGACACTGTTGCAACAAGGAAGACCAGTTGTGTATATTAGTCGTGCCCTGACGGAGACAGAGCAACGATATGCGCAAATCGAAAAAGAAATGTTGGCGATTGTGTTTTCACTTGAGAGATTAAACCAGTACGTCTTCGGAAGACATGTAAAGATTCAAAGTGATCACAAGCCATTGGAGGCTATCCTCCGAAAACCCCTGGCAAGTGCTCCGCGGCGTCTGCAGGGGATGATGATGAGGCTGCAGAAGTATGATTTCGAAGTGAGGTATCAGCAAGGAACAAGCATGTACATAGCTGATATGCTATCGCGTGCTTTCCTGCCTACAACGGAACATCCGTCTGGTGTTGAATTCGAGTGTGTCAACATGGCTAGTTTTTTGCCAATTTCAAGTGAGAAAATGAGGGACATTCAAGCAGCGACCGATGAAGACGAATCGCTACAGCTACTTAAGAAAACCATAATGGAAGGATGGCCACAAGAGAAGAAGTACCTAGCAGCACAGATCCTACCTTATTTCAGTATGCGGGATGAGCTAACGGTGCAAGATGGGCTGTTATTCAAAGGGCAGAGAGTGATCATACCGAGTAGACTGCGTCGGGATATGAAGAAGAAAATACATGCGTCGCACCTGGGGACCGAGTCGTGTCTTCGTAGAGCGAGAGAGAGTGTGTACTGGCCAGGGATGTCGGCGGAAATTAAAGAGTTAGTGGCTTCTTGTGAAGTCTGTAGAACCTATGAAACAGCACAGCAGAAGGAAACCTTGATGCCCAATGAAATACAATCACGTCCCTGGGAGCAAGTTGGCGTGGATTTGTTCACGTTCGATAAGAAGGATTATATGATAACTGTCGACTATTTTAGTAACTTTTGGGAAATTGACATGCTGACCAGTACCAAAACGAGTATGATAATTCTCAAGTTGAAGAATCATTTTGCGAGGTACGGCTGTCCAGAGAGAGTCATTAGCGATAATGGCCCACAGTTTTCGGCGGAAGAATTTGCAACGTTTGCCGACACATGGAATTTCGAGCATCTCACGAGCAGCCCTGGTAATAGCAAGGCGAATGGTAAAGCGGAGTCAGCGGTGAAGATGGCAAAACGGCTCATTCGTAAAGCTGTTGAGGGGGGAGCTGACCCATACCTGGCGATTTTGGATTATCGCAATACACCCACTCAGGGTATGGAGAGTAGTCCCGCACAACGTTTGCTAAACCGGAGAACTCGGACACTTCTTCCTACAACATCAAAGCTCCTGCAACCTAAGGTGATGTGCCAGGAAAAAGAGTTTAGGGACATGAAGAAACGGCAGGAGCAGCAGATCAAGTATTACAACCGCAATGCAAAGGATCTTCCGGAGTTGAGTCATGGTGACGTGGTAAGGATGAAACCATTTAGAATGGGTATAAAGAAATGGGATAAAGCTGTCGTAACTGCCAGATTAGACGAAAGATCATATACGGTCAAAACGCCGGAAGGAAATAGTTATCGCAGAAACCGAAGTCATTTGAAGAAATCAGCGGAGATGCCGATAAAAGAAGAGGTGAGTTCGGAGGATGAGTGGAATCAAGCAAGTGAGGAGTCCACAGAGGAAGAAGTAACGCAATCCACCACCCCGTTGAAAGAAAAACCTACGGAAAGTTTATCACCCGCAAAGTCCCCTCGACCGGTAGCAGCAGAGCAAGACAGCCAACGACAAGCAGCTTGTCCAGTACGAATAACAAGACCACAGCGCACCCGAAGAGCTCCAGAGTACTTAAAAGACTATGTCCGTTAGGAAGAAAGAACGAACACAGCTGGAACCGTATATATATAAAAATTATATACACATATTTGTACATACTAAACAATTTAATTCTTGTATGTATCTATGTAATTTTTGCTTTTTTAATTTATCTGTTTTAAGTAAGTTATTTTGGTAATAGGAGCAGTCCCTTCATAAAAGGGGGGATGTTACAATATGAAACTTACACTAAGTACATCGATGTGACTTGCGGGCGCATCCAAGATGGTGTATAAAAAAAGAAGTACTAGTTTGTAGTTAGTATTATTTAAAGCATGCGAGTATTGAAAGATAAACGTTTATAATAAACAAGATCTCGACTATTGTAACACCTGAGTATTCTTTTTTGAAGTATACCTCAGTTTTGACATATTGGCGGCCATTTTATTGGCTAATTAGTAACTAATTAGCATAATTTGTGCGAAAAAAAATTGAAAAATAAATCCTGTCAATATGCTCTTTGAGATATAGTACCTAAATTAGTTGATAATATTTAATGCTAAAAAATTTAAATTCATTGGGATTATTCTACCATAAAGGTATCTTTGTTGGTGGTGATGTCCTGGAGTTTGGGGTGTATGATGCTGTGGCTCATTTTAATAGGGAGCTTTAGCAGTGACTACGAGTACGACTACGAGTACGAAATTTGTCATTTTCGCGCGTTGTTTGCTTACGCCATCAGCCAAAACCCGTACTCGTTGGGCTTTTGACTACGAAATTTATCAAAAAACTCGTAGTCAAAAGCCCAACGACTACGAGTTTTGGCTGATGGCGTAAACAAACAACGCGCGAAAATGACCAATCTCGTACTCGTAGTCGTACTCGTAGTCACTGCTAAAGCTCCCTAATATGGGCTCTAGAGCAGCAACATGCATCATGCAAGAATTAGACTTGGAGCCTGGCTATTTCCACGAGGAGGGAAACAAAAAGGCTGATGAAATGCGAATTGCATGGGAAGGCTAAGCACAGAGAAAAAGCGGAGGCGAAAAGGGAAGCAAAGGAAGGTGTTACGTAGCCAGAAAAAAAAACAAAGAGGAAAAAAATTAACAGAATGAGGGCAAAATATATGAGCCAGCTGGATATTGATCACAAAGTGTTAAAACTGTTGCCATAAATTGCCACTATACAGTAATTGTAATCTTTGAGGTAAACACAATATTTAAAAACACCATATTGTTAGTCTTGTATGCAAGATATCTGAAAAAGTATTGAGGTTATGTTAATGAAATTTTTACAGTAAACTAATCATATCCTCCTCTAGAAGCCCTACGAAAAACATTAACCTGTGATTACCGGTTACCGAGTTACAGCATGGTTGCACGGGTCGCACATGTGCATTTTGAGTATTACCAGTATAAAATTTTTGTTATGCAACCTTGGGTAATGATCTTGGTACAGCTCCTAGCTATTATTGGTAATAAACAAAAGTTATTCCAAATCTTTGTGACAAATGCTTCTCAAGTAGCATGCATACAAAATTACCCGTATTTCACCATTGAGAGGAAATCATAGCTATAGGCATAGGCCTGACAATCAGTCAAATCAAAGCCAGAGTTCAAATTCTGCTTTCGAAGATGCAAATCAACCAGATCGTCTTTGCCGGTTAACGAACTTTAACCCCTCGCGAAGCTATAAGCCAACAAAGCGAGGTAGAAAGCACCTACATGCCCAGAAACGAAAACACAACGAAAATGTAAACACAGTTAGTGCCAAAAAAAGCCGCACGTTTAAAGGATGTCGCGATGCTACCCTCGCCCAACATAGATACTGTGCCTCGAGGTTGGAAGAGGGCAGATATTTTCGAGAAAGTGCTTGCCCTTTAGGCCGTTGAAATCGGCTAAAATATGAATGAACACGATTTAAGAAAATAGATCGCGAAAAGATCACATAGCACAGAGTACATAGGATCTTTCCTAGAGCCCAAGTTTTCTTTCATCCGAGCAGTTGGAAACAAGATAATTGACCCAGGGTGCAAGGTTTATTTATGATTGCTAATATTTGTTAGAAATTCTTATTTCGAGACCTTGAGCAAATGAAGATTCGTTCATTTTGCGATGGTGCACCTGTTGCAAGCACTATATCGCTCAGCGAAGGCCTTTTTAAAGCTGCTAGTTTATTGATGATATCAGATACCTCAACAAGGTAAAACTCATACGAAACGTTCAGGAAAACTACTCTACGCTTCTGGGTCGCAAAACCAAAATTAACAGTTATCATTGTACATGTATGCGTCGTTAACACTGCCACGCGATAAGATAATCTTTGATACAAAATGGCGGACAGTTCTTTATTACCATCTCGCGAGTTTGTCTCTCTAAATTAAAACGAACATGAAGGAGATTTATAAACATAATGATTGTTTGTATCTCTCTTACGATGGCGTATAACTTAGATGGACTGCAAATTACGAGTAACTGAAAGCATTCGTTGATCGAATCGTCGAACTGAAGGGAAAGTGGTCAACGCCGGGTGGCAAAGCTAAAATGTTTACATATTCGGGATGTGACACGACGCTTACCTGGTGCCCTGGCAAACAAAACACGTTGATCTTACATGGCAAACGTAGAGTGGCCTTACGTAAACGTATGATTGAAATTTATCGATGGGCTACGTCTACCAACTTAATTTTGACAGTTTTCAGAGCTTGAGAACCAAGTAACGTCAGTAGACAACTTTTCAAGCAAGAGTCAGTATCAGTTTATCAAAAATTTAACAACACGCATGTATGCAATGGACAATTCTTACAAACTAAACTAGAAATACATGCATGCAGCAACCCCTCGCCTCGGTTGAACGAAATCAGTTAAGCATAGGGATGGTAACATGATTGGGGGTTTTTGGAGGGTACATCGTATAGAGAGAAAAAGAAATTGAGAAAAGTATGGAAATACTTTTCTGCACGTGGAAACACTGTAGTCATAGCAACTCGCAACGGCTGTATATTTTTAAAGAATCAAAGTTTACGCTCATATTTTTGTGAAAAAATGGCAAAAATACGACAAGATTCCTACCTTTTTGCGGAAGTTAAGTCACTCATCTATAGTCAGTGTTATAGTAAATTGTTTTAATTATTAATTACCATGAAATATAACATCAGACGTCTCATACAACTTCCGAAGTTTTATGTTACGCTTCGACCGGTTTTTGCACGGTTTTTTTCATTATGAAAACCAAGTTTATAAATGAAATTACAATGTTGTATATCATATAAAACATTCAGATTTATAGTGAAATACATTTGAAAATATTAAAGTTGTGTTTACCACAAAAGAATTACTCTTTAAAGCTGTGCCTGTGCCGGATGAAATATCATCAAGTGCAAAATCTTCCGACTTCATTATACACTGTGAATTCGGTCGAAACTCGAAAATTTGGTCTTTTTATTTGTTAAACCGTGAAAAGTCCGTACCACATTCAGGTTTCCTTCTAATTTAATTAAAAATACGTATATTCCATAGATATGAAAACATAAATTTAAAAATTTCATCAAAAATTTTTTAGTTGACGTTTTAGTTTTAATCCAGACTGTTCATCTTAGCCAATCAGCGAGTTACTAATTACCAGTACTTTACTCGCTACAATTCGCGCATGCGCACAAGTACCATGACCATTGAACGTCCACGGTCCACGACATAGAATTTGAGCAACTTTGGATTCCGCTATGTTCTGTCACAATACCCGGGTGTAATAAATCTCCCAGCGGAATTAGTACCCTCGCACGGCGCTTCGCGCCGGCTCGGGGACAAGGCAAAATAAGAGAGATCTTGGAGAGAATACACCCGAGTTTGACATTTGGTTCGCTGGACATCAGGAGAAATGTTCGCAAACTCACTTTGGCTCCAGTGGGTCAATGGAGTGTTCTATAGCCAAGAAAATATGGGGACGTTCGAATGAATTCGGTATCAAATACAAGTTCATGATTTGCGATGGGGATAGTAAATCGTACAACAGTATTTGGGTTACCTATAGACGCTGTGAGTCATGCATGTGAGAAGTTGGAGAATACCGACAAGCGTTCAAATAGAAAAAAAAAGAAATGGCTTGATAGCGATGGTTATCGCAAATGGAGAGAAAGCCATGATAATGGTGAAGCTGAGTGTGCAAGCCCAATGAAACTAGATTGCATTGGCCTTGTGCAAAAGAGGATGGGGACTAATTTGAGGGAACTAAGAAAAAAAGAAAAAAAACTCAAGGATGGAAAATCAGTGAAGGGTAGTAAGCATAGACTTACAGACAAAGCTATTGATAAGCTAACAACCTACTATGGTAATGCGATTCGAGCAAATGTGAAACCTGGAAAGCTCACAACACAACAGCAGAAGTGCCCAATAAGCTTGATGCAACAAGCAATAATGGTAGTACTGTATCATACCTGTGAGCTAAAAGATCCAAACAAGAGGCATCAATTTTGCCCGGATGGCGACAACAGTTGGTGCTCTTATAAGAGGCAGGGCACACTTGAAAGAAAAGAGCTGCCTTTCATTCAGAGAGGTTGGTAGAGGTCATAATGCTATGGTGACTTTTACCAAACTTAGTTGGCTGAAGGGAAAGGACTAGGAGGGAAAGGCAGATTACCTGATGGCAAAATTGATGTGCTACAAAACTACTATGGACTTGCTGTTAGGGAGAATTTCATTTATGTGTTGTAGACCAAATGGCCACAGCAATGTTGCTTCAACAGACTCGAATCCCAGCATCATCTCTGTTCCGATGGCGAAGATAGTTGGTGCGAACAAGAGGGAGGAAGAGTCCTACAAGCACAAGAATGGTCTTCCTGAGTACATTGTGAAGGAAATTGAACCTATCTTTGAATAACTGAGCCAACCTGAATTGCTCTAAAATTGCACACATGGAATGACACAAAATGACACAAAATGTCAATGAGTGCCTAAATGGCCTAATTTGGGATCGCTGTCCCAAAACCACATATGTGGAACAAGAAACAGTACCTCTGTCAACCTATTTGGCTGTCTTGAAGTTTAATGATGGAGACATTTCCACTCTAAAAATACTGAGAGGCTGTTAGCTGTCAATACAAGCAT